>NW_022475050.1:236307-325749 GCF_009193445.1 Aspergillus pseudotamarii | reverse complement strand
TTTTTTTTTTTTTTCTTTATCTGGTTTAACACATCCAGAGAGTCATCAGATTCATTGTTATATTGGCATATCTCGCTACCATTATCAATTCAATTCTCCTCCAACAGATTTTTTTTTTTTTTTCTTTATCTGGTTTAACACATCCAGAGAGTCATCAGATTCATTGTTATATTGGCATATCTCGCTACCATTATCAATTCAATTCTCCTCCAACAGATGCGCCCTCATGTGCAAATCCGACTAGGTATTTGGTAATAAAATAATAATAATAATAATATAATAATACAAGAAAAATGAAAACCACCAAATGCCAATTTGTAATTCTATGTAACCCATTTGCCTACGGTTTCTCCAAACCAACTTACAGCTTTCTCTCGCCGTTTCTGACGCGCATCGTCATGAGTCTTTATGAAAGGAGACGCCTCTTGCGCGTACATCTTCTGCTGCTCCAGTTGTGCATAGTGGGCTCGGATCTCCAGCTCGCGTTCATGTGGTGTGAGTTGTTCCAATGGCTTGGATGGCTTGAATCCTGGTGGAATGGCCTCGCCTCCGGGGATTTCCAGGGAGCCTGGTGTATTTTCGGCTTTTTGCTGTTGGGGTTTTCCCTGGGGATTGAAGAGGGATGTGAGAGGCGGAGGTTCCTGGCCAGCCGCTCGGGCCTCCTCAACTTGTTTCTCATAATCCAGCATCTCATGGTAGAGCTTATCGGCATGCATCTGAATCTTTTCCTCTCTCTCGTCATCCCATTCAAACGAGGACGAGTAGCCCAGTGCCTGGAGAAATTTCTACTCACGCATGAGCAATTGTCCAGCAGCAGCCGCGACGAAGGCAGATAGGGCCTAAGGGATAAGTTCCGCGAGGTCTTCACTTACAGCTTGAGTAGTAAAGCACCGAGAGAATTTCCCATTTTCCTCGGAACACAGAGTCATACGAGACATTAATCGTTTCTGCAAGTTACCGTTTTGGAAACACAGTGTCAAATCCTCATGTTCCAATGCACAATTCTCCATCGCTGCGCGGTGTACCGTATCATTGCGTGACTTGTACTGTTCAATCACCCTAGAAGCGCCCTTCACTTCAGTGTTTTCCTCGCTTGGCGGTTTGTAGGTCTTCCAGAGATGGGAGTAACGGCCGTCGGGGAAAAGTGAGGCAGCAGGAACAGCAGGTTTCGAAGATTCGGTGGTTTCGGCTGGTTGCGCTGATTGGGCATGTGGATCTACTTTCTTAGACGGATCCTGCGCGGAAGGCCCTGAGGTCGCAGGGACGTATTTCTTTGGGGCTTCATGTTCGAGATATTCTCGGAGACCCGGGTCAAGCTTCTTGACGGGGTCGTCTTGATTCGAGTTGCCCCAAAACCAACCCATGATTGCGACCAGGGACTAAGAAAGAACTCGAGTTGGAAATAGTACTATTCGATCAGCGTGGCCCTGGTGGGTGTCAATTGAGGATTTCTCGGCTTTCCAGAACCAAAATTCCGAAAAGTATATGCGGAGAAGATTGAACTTCCTTTGGGTGATCGACTCGGGCGGGAGCGACTCAAGCCACCAAACCGTTTTTGGCTGAACGGGAATACTACCTATCAAATCAGAAATTTAAATCCACCCTGATTGAACCATTCATCCTCGCCATAGTATGTTCTTGCATGAGATGCTTATCTTGGGGCTTGGCTGGCCAGCTCGGTCAGTTGTCTGTTCCATTCTTCACTGGCTCAATTACTAGTCATTAGATCCCATATGACTACTAGTAGTAGTCTTGAAGGATAAACGGCACTATAAGTTGATTAATATATATTCAAGTCTCCATTGCCTTACCATACAGTCCTCTACTAGCTCTTTTTATCATTCTTACTTTTTGTTTATTTACTTCTTTATTTCTTCAAGGGAACTCTTTCTACCAACTATGGTCACCGATATACTCTGAAAATATCATCACATAATCTCAATTATATACTCCGAGGGAGAATATTTTATGTATAGTTGCTGCCAAGCATCGAGGCCACGCTTTTCCCGAACCAGAAAGACCAAACTATTTTGGGAAACTCAGCATCCCCGAAAGTATGATCGATTATGGAATACACGCCCCATCATTGATTTCGGCGCAACACCTCCTTGGACCTTTACACCTAAATCTCGCGTAGAGTTGCGCGTTGAGCTCGCCGAGGCGCCGCTTCTCGATCATGGCCTCCAGTATGCACCCCTTAATGAAGTTGCGAAGAATCTATTGTCAAAACTAACGAATCCCGCAGATCGAGAGGAGCGGCTGCAAATGCGGCAGCGCGGCGCTGGGTACGCGCTGGTCTTACCCCGCGACCGATTGAAGAAGACAAGGAAGAGCTGACATTGCAAATCATAATAGGACACGCAAGATCAAGGAAGTGAATTTCGGCTTCTCTTTTGGTCTCGCTCCCCCGCCTGAAGAGCCGCCACAAGCCGCGTCGCAACCTGCCGATGTTGACATTTCCATCGAACCCCGCGCCGCACCACCGCCACATTCAACTTCGGAGAATACGCAACCGTCTTTGTTATCGCCAGAAAAGCAGTTTCCATCATCACAAGATACTGGGCAGCTCCGAACTCCAGGCGGGGCGCGTAATTCACTCCCCGAGCGACCCTCAACATTCGACATACCGGAAGATGATGCGTTGGACCTTGGGCGAAGCGGCAAGCGAAGGAAGATTGGTACGTGCATAGAATAATGCTATGGCCATACTTACTATCTAACGTCATTATAGAGCCCCCTGGCCAGAGCCCGAGAGTATCCGTCGAGCCAGAAGTCACGCAACAGGAAAAACGACACTCGCCGGCTCTCCAAAATGGCGTCCAGACAAGCGCGCCTGTGCCTAGCGAGCCTACGGAACCACGCGACGGACCCTTGACTATGCAAAATACTACAGATGTAGCCCAGACGGAGCAGACACGCAAAGAAACGCCTGATCCAACCACCGCGATGGTGTCGGACAACCCAGCACCTGAGGCGGCCATGCTGGAGGAGGATGAACATCCAGATCAAAACGGCGTGAATCAGAAGCCCACGGAGCCCCATAAAGAATCGTCCGGGGCTGATGGAACGCCGGAACTCGAAGACACCACGAATGGCAAGCGTAAACGACGAGGGTCTCGTGCCCGCCAGCGACGGTCCCAGAGTATTGAGCGGCCGGAGACGGAGGCTGAGAGCACACAGCATCCAGCGCCACAGGAACCATCATTGGCGACGAATCTTGATAAATCCATGGAAGCGGACTCTCTCAAATCACAGTCTGGGAAACGGTCCAGAGGCCGGCCGCGATCATCAACACAATCATCACCAGCAATAGATGAAGGGGGCGCGCAGAATGATGTTGCCTCGACAAAAAGCGTGCCGGGCGGTAGCATGCCGACTCAGCAACAGACAACGAAAAGGCCTCGGGGTAGAAAAGCAAAAGAGCCGACGGCGGATTCTGTTGCCAGTGAAACACAAAATAGCCAGCCTCTGGACGAGGGTAATGTGCCGGAGGCAGATGATACGGCTACATCTGAAGGGGCCCGCCAGTCGCGTCAAAAGTCAAAGGCGACGAACGACATACAAAAGCAAGTTGGATATCCCGGCAAGAAAGCTATTGAGCTGCCGGAAAGTGTGGAGGCCCTAGGACCAGCCGGTGAAAATAGAAAGCAGAGAAGAAGATTGGCGTCTGAGCCTGAGCCTGAACCGGATGTTGAATCAGAAGGTCCAAAGGAGCCCACACTGGCTGGCGAAAAGAGGAAACGAGGAAGAATGTCAAAAGAGGAGCCCGAGCCCGAGCCCGAGCCCGAGCCACAGCTCCAGAGTGAGCCCCAGAACGAGCCCGAGGTCTCGAGAGAACCCAAGCTAGCTGCCGAAAGGAGGAAACGGAGAAAGAGGTTAGATCAGGAGTCCCAGCCAGAACCAGAGGTGGAGCCCGAGCCTGAAGTTTCAAGAGAGCCTAAACCGGCTTTCGAGAAGAGAAAACGAGGAAGAAGGGCGAGAGGGGAGCGAGAGCTGGAACCAGAATCTGAGCGCCAACGCGAAGTCCCCGAAGAGCCTGAACCAGCTACTGAGAAGGGGGAAAGGAGCAGAAGGTCAGATCAGGGCCCGGAGCCAGAACCGGAACCGGAACGGGAGTCTCAGGCTGAGCCTGACCCCGTGTCTTCAAAGGAGCCAAAACCAGCTGGCGAAAAGAGGAAGCGAGGAAGAAGGCCAAAAGAGGAGCGAGTGCCGGAGCCAGAACCTGAGCGCCAGCCCGAAGCCCTTGAAAAGCCAGAACCAGAACCAGCTTCAGCTCCCAAACGTGGTCGCGGCCGACCGTCACTATCCCATAAGGGTCCTGAAGTCACCCACCGTGAGGAAGACCTTGCGGCTCAGAACGAAAATGAGGAGGAGGCTTCTCGCACCACTAGAAGAAAGCCCAGACAGCCTCGTGGAGAGACGGTTCCTGTAACAGTCCATCGTATTGCTAACGTCGCTTCGCTTGGAGGCCATGTTCAACCTTCCGAGCTATCCGACGACGAGGAGGAAGAATCTGCCGATGAGCTCGCGACGAGACAGAAAACCAAACTCCCTAGTAGGGGAGGCGTAAATGTCGCCGATGTTCTTAGCCAAATCTGCCGAGAAACACTGGAGAAGACGCTTACAACACTCAAAAATGGAATCTCCAACGAGGGAAATGCAGCACGGCGCTCAGAGTGGACTACCAAGAAAAAAGCTGTGGAAGCATTCGGCACCGAGCTCGAAGGACGCCTTTTCGAACTGAGCGAAATGCTCGACAGTAACTTCATACTAGGGGTCAAACTGAAAAAGGCCAAGCGGGAAATGATGGATATGCGCGGCCGGCTGTATCAACTACGAAAAGAAAGGGAGAGAGTGGCATTGCAGATGGATGCAGTCCGAAGGAAGCACTCGGAGGAGGAAAATGCAAGCCAGGTAAGTTGGCCTACGCAACGATACCGTTGTCGCTTGACCTGTAGCTAACACCGTACTAGGCGCGCACCAACATCAACAATTCTCTACACAGCCTAGATCTAGCCCTCGAACGCAGCCAGAACCGGCCTGCAGGCGAGTCGGACGACTCGTCTTCGTCCGAACTATCCTTGACCGTTGGACTAGAATTCATGCTCCGTAGTGTTGCGGACAACGTGAGCTCCCACGCCCCTGGAGCCCAAGGGGGACTCTTGAACCAGATCAAGGTATTTAATGCGCAGCTTGAGGCCGCCGCACGAACACTTGAGAGTTGATTTCTGAATTTTTTGTTCTCTCTTCGATTTCCGTTCTCAAATACCCCACAGCATTGCAATAGTTTCGTCTTTGTGTGATGAATATGTATGACGGCGATGGCAGTATACCATGGGTTCAATGGCTTTATTTTTTCTTTTTTAATTTTCTTTCTGGATACCTCGTTCTCTCACTCTTTGCTTTTCTTCTACCAGGGGGGGGAAGAACGTCGAACCAAAATAGCATTCAAGGTGTTCCGGTGGATTACGGGCGATGGACTCTTCTTAGAATAAGGACTGCCTTGTGGATGGAAATATAATGCGATGGCGTACATATATCCAGTCTGATGCTTTGCCTCGTCCAAGTGTACAATGGGATGTCACTATTGTTCTTTTCCTATCATAGCCTGGTTGAAACCAATTCAGATTCGATGTTTATAGGATCGACAAGTCGTGATAAGAATAAACCCGGGGTAAACATGACAGTCGTGGTTGAGATAGTCTCGAGGGAGCGACCGCTTTATTGACAGGGATAAGGTGCACTAACGCAAGTATATGCAGAAATGTACGTCATAAAATCTCCGTCTACCTACAGAGTATGTACTAGGAGTTGATGCATCTTCTACTCCATCCATAGTATACAAGTTTGATCGATAATGGATTCAGATTACTAATGACACGGAAGTAAAAAGTCGAACATCGGATATAAAGGGCGCCGCATGATTAAGTTTTCCGCTTATGTGAGCCAATGATTGGAAATCAATGGCGAAAAACAAAAAGGAAAAAAAAAAAAAAAGTCTCCGAAGTATAGTATAAAAGGAGGTTGTACTTTGGCTCTATGAACCGTTTAGTATACAATTCAAAAAACCACACTCGAAGAGAAAATAAGGGTGATTTCAGAGGGAAGAAAAATACGGAGTACATTACTTCCAATTGAAAAATAAATTATTTTTTTTTTTTTAAAAAAAAAGATAATGGCCTCTTCCACACTTTTCACCCCCCTTCAAGTCGGGCGCATGCAACTCGCCCACCGCATCACCATGGCCCCGTTAACCCGCTTCCGAAACGATGACGACCATGTGCCTCTCCCCATAGTAAAAGAGCACTACGAACAGCGTGGCTCCGTCCCCGGTACTCTCCTCATCACGGAAGCGACCCTCATTTCTCCTCGTGCAGGCGGTTACCCCAATGTTCCCGGGATCTGGAGCGAGGCCCAGATCGCCGCATGGCGCACCGTCACCGACGCCGTGCACGCCAAGGGCTCCTACATATTCATGCAGCTCTGGGCGTTGGGCCGTGTCGCCAACCCGGCCAACCTGAAGAAGGACGGCTACGACCTCGTCTCCAGTAGTGCCGTACCTGCGACCCCCGAGGGCCCTGCTCCCCGGGCATTGACCGAGGATGAGATCCGCGACTATATCCGCGACTACGCGCAGGCCGCGAAGAATGCCATTGCGGCTGGGTTCGACGGAGTCGAGATCCACGGCGCGAACGGGTACCTGATTGATCAGTTTACGCAGGATACGGCCAATCAGCGCACAGATAGCTGGGGCGGCAGCGTTGAGAACCGCGCCCGGTTTGCGCTGGAGGTCACCCAGGCTGTGTCGGAGGCCATTGGCGCCGAGAGGACGGGCATTCGTTTCAGTCCCTTCAGTACCTTCCAGGGGATGCGCATGGCGGACCCCGTCCCGCAGTTTGAGTATCTGGCGCGGAAGACGAAGGAGTTTAAGCTGGCTTACGTGCATCTGGTTGAGCCTCGCATTGCGGGTAACACCGAGGTTGATGGGCCCAGTGCAGACTCGTTGGACTTCTTTTTCCGCGCTTACGAGAAGGCTGGTCCTGTCATCGTGGCCGGTGGGTATAAGGCTGAGTCGGCCAAGGAGGCTGTTGACTCTCACTACAAGGATTATGATACCCTGGTTGCTATGGGACGGCCCTTTACCTCGAACCCGGATTTGCCTTTCAAGGTCAAGGCAGGTATTCCCCTGAGGGCCTATGAGAGGGAGAAGTTCTACCTGGTTAAGGATCCTATTGGATACACTGATTATGAGTTTAGCGAGGAGTTCATCAAGTCTGTGCAGGTTGCTGCTTGATTTCTTTTTCTTCCTGGTTTTTGATGTTTACTTGGATTGCATTGCATTGCGTTGCCTTGCATTATCAGGCGTTTTGGGGCTAGCATAGAAGATATTGACTATAGATGAGATTTGTACATACATAAACTATCATTGGATATAAAACCATTATTCATATTTGATCATGATTGGGGTTTGCTCTCGGTAGAAACTGCAATAGATGTGTCCATTATCTATGGTCATAGGCCAGTGGCCCCAGTTTGCATCATAATGCAATTAAGCAGAAGATGAAGTACTCGCTTACATGATGCTGTCCTGTAAAGAAGCGCCGAAGGTCTACCATGCAGTTGAATCATCGATAGATATGTCCTGCTATACTCTGGGCACTATAACAAAATATACGGAGTGGCCGGAAAGAGCCCGAGTGGAAGCTTCTGCTCTCACAAATTTTCTGACGATTCTCATAACTCAGCGATAAAGTACCTAACCATGAGTTTGATCTGGAGTAGTATACTCAAAAACCTTTTCTTTGGTCAGATAATATCTGCGACTGATTGCAGGATGCGTTATTTAAGGTAAGGGAGGTGCTCAATAAGGTACCCAGTATGAGCTCTAATGTAAACCAAGAGATCTTACTGAATTGAATCTTTTGTACTCGTCTAGTTCCCGAAGGAAGCATGCTAGCATTGAGGCTCGAGAAAATATGCTCGATAAACGAATAATCGAACTCAACCATGGCATTATCGAAGCTGAGATGGTCCGTGTGAGAGTTGTCGGTGAACAACCAGGACGAGGGAGGAAAGCTCTTGCAAGTCAAACTATAGTCAAATCACCCACAGTATGGGGTGATTTTCCCCCTGGTCACCGGGACAAGAATGTACTCCGTCGAATGGGAAAGCGGAGCCCGGCGGATAGCGACATGATCTAGTGATGGTGAACAGCCGCTCCACCCGGGAAAAGTTTGCACGATCACTAGGAATGTGGTGTGGAAGTAGTCTCGCTGCCGTAGATAGTGCATATCTACTCCGGAGTACTATGTAAAAAGATTTGAGATTGGGTCATGCATCTAGTATCCAGTAGTTCTTGGGACTAAGGTATGCATGTAGATCGGGAAACCCCTATCCATTGAAATGCATCATGCTGGTCTATCATTGCGTAACCCCCACCTGATCGTCTATCTCAGGAAGATTTCTTCAGTTGAAGTTCAGAGTTTCATGAACTATTCCTGTTGTTTATTCTTTTGTTGGTGGTGGGAATCTAGTTGATTCTAGCGTTGTGGAGAAGTGTAGATCTCCAGCGAAAGAGCGGTCAGACATCAGTTTTCTGTTGACTCTGAGTTTATTACAGAGTAGACTTGACACGATTCAAATCCCGATGGTATCTCCACGCTACATACTTACTCCGGATGAAATAGTGTGGTCTAAATATTGAGCTCGTTCGACGTGATAGCAGGTTGAATCAACCATCAAGGTTTTCCTGTTGATGATCATGACACCATCCCGGGTCTTGAAGGTTGTTTTACCTTAATTCCCAAGAGTTTACTCCATACCTTACCGCCTTTGGTCGCTCTGATCAGTTGCGAGCGAAGAAAAGTCAGTAATTACTAATCAGTTCTCGTGACTATCAAACAATTCCACATCGCCACCAAGAAACAATGATATCACGCAACACCCCCAAAAAAACATCACCCACGCGGGGTGACTCCATCCAGAAGAAGAACGAACAGAAACCCTGACTCACGTAGTGGGGACCTAAGATTCTTGGAATCCTTGGCTGAGCTCTTCGCCTCCGGTATTTCCTTTCACCTAATCAATTTTTCGGCTCCTGAGAACATTGGTTTTCCGCTCCGCCGAACCGAAAGGATTTCCTTCGTTTCTCTTTTCTTGGAACCGGGGAGGTTCTGAAATATGTTTGGATGGTACTATTGAATACCTTGTGAGGGTCCGGAGGTCCAAATATTATGGCCCCAGATTGGCGTCCCCAACGTCAGAGCAGGGTTCACTGGTTTCTCGTCGAATCATAGATAGAATTATTCTGACCCGATGACCCTGCCCCGGACTCGGCTGCAGAGAGAGAGAACTCGGTACGTACTGGGTCGCTGGGCGGAGCCACGTGGTGAATCCAAGGTTTACGATTCTGAGAATGCTGTTCCTTATTTTGGTAGTTTGTATTCTACTGCGGTCCTTTTGTTAGTACTTAGTAGGTACTTTGGGAAGTATACTATTGGTATACGGACAGCTGTCGATCGCGCCCATCCCATGACCCGGACAGAGATGCATCCATTGGTCTTTTTTGACAAGACCAAAGAAATGCATGACGACGTGTCGTCCAAGCTCTCAGGCTATTGAGCGCTTGGGCACCAACGACCTAAACATTTGTCTGTTGGGGACTTCAATGGAATTGCCGTCTTGTTAAGTTGGGCAAACACTACTCTGATGTTTCAGCGATGTAGCACAAGTACGGAGTAGACGTCGAGGGCCTTCCTTAATTCCTCCAAATGCATAATGAACAGGAGTATAGAGTTGGGTATGCGAGACTTGACCGGTTCCTTGAAGGATGCGACCCTCTCCACGTGGAGTGCACTTTGCTTGTGGGGTTCGATCATGCACTCAACCATGGATCGAAGGGTCCCGGAGCAATGGAGGACTGAAGTAATAACCTAGGTTAAGGTCTTGGGTATACCTAGTATGTCGAGGAACAGTGAACATAATGTTTTAGGAAGTAGTCTAGAGAAATCTCGTATGCAGGGTCGTTTTGGTATCATCTCTGGATGGATCAACTCCACAATCTCTCCAGTCCTCCTCCAGACCCGTACGATATACGCCAAGCGTGTTTTGGTGTTCTTTGTGTCAGATTGGCGCCAAGGGTGGTACATGGATACATACATAGGTACATACATAGACTTTGCGGGGAAGAACCTTGTATGATTGCCTGATAATTGATGGCTTCTATAGGGTTGGTTTACTATGTTTAGGTACGGAGTACTCTGTATAATATGCACCATTCTTTGATTCTTTGACTGGCTGTCGGTAATTTCCATACATACAGCACATCCTTACAGACACGGGTCCCTTGTTAAAACGAAGAGCCTAGATCATGGAGGGGTACTGGATTTCGGCCCATTAATGCGGGCGATATGAATTGGCATAAGATACGAAATTTGCTCTATTGCTAATATGGATTGCATAACATTAATTAATATAACCATAATATTAGGGCACAGGGCTACAATCATTGGTAATCCTGTTACTAATTAGTCGAATCATCAAACCACGCATCTGTTGGATCACCCTCCGCCAATGGGATTCGCTTGGGAGCACCTATGTATGCAGCTTAATTAGTAGCCCCCAATAATTTAGTATGGCTTGCAGCAGGGGCTGAACCGAAGGTTCACCATCATTTATTTTTGCCAAGGAAAGACCTGGCCTAGCCACCCGACCTGTATCTATCCGGCCTGGTATGATAAAATTTCTTTTTTCCCGGTGATGGTGGTTTGTAATTCATTTTGCCAAGTATCAATTATTGACCGGATTACGGAGAACTCCTTGGGTATAGGCACTATTTATAATAAACCGGTTGATTGCAGTGGTGCGGATATATCCGACCACGATCAATTTGAGTCGTACTCCCGTCCCTCTCTCATTGCTTGTCAAGATTTCAATTGGTGGAGGAAATAGATGGCCCAAATCGATTGTGCATATGTTGACAGTGTCAGAAGTTGCCCTAGGAAACAAACATTATATCACTTGCAGATCCAAACCATTTATTCCTGAACTCTGAAGGAGTTTGAACGACTTTTTGCTATATAGTACGTGGCCAGAGGTAGTTGGATTACCGAGCCGCGTTTCGCTCTAGGGAGATCTGCTGGTGTTACCCTAACGAAGTACCTGGTCCGAATCCTGACTCCAATGAGTAACCTGAGGAGTGGTGATAAGCAACTCCTTATTTCGAGTCGGGCAGAGCCGTCCATATTATATGCTCCTTGTGCTGGTCAATATCATTGTTCAAGGATGGATTTAATGATGATAGTCCGTAGGTGATGGGTCCCGCCTTGACATCTGAGCTTGTTCATACGCCAGCATTGAGGCTGTGAGTGCTAGAACGGAGGACAAGGGAGCACAGCGGAGCTCCGGAGTGTAAACAGTCAGCTTCCGCGGCAAAAACGGTCAGAAGTCAAATCAACACCAAGTGGGTTAAGTTCGATCATTTACCGTGACGGGGTCGCGAACGAAACAGCCTACCAAGCTAAGTTACTTTAGCGCGCATTGGTCGCAAGCTATAAAGACCAACCCACCAGTGTTTTCCTCGCCGGTCAAGTCCGTGGGTCGAGATCACTCGGGTGAATCATTGGTGCGTAATCCGCCACCGAGCATGGGTATTCTAAAAAACACAATGGATGACATCCTGGAGCTTTTCTCGGTTTAGTTTGGCTCTTTGTTGATCAATGTTGCTGGGGGACGGAAGGTTTGGCCTTTTCCTTTTTTTCTTTTTTTTTTTTTCTCATCGCATCATGCATCATGCCAGTAGTAAATATCCCGGCCGATCAGCGGAAGAGAGGGAGCGAGTCATCGTGAGAGAAAAATGACACAGCAAAACCATAACATACTACTGCTTAGAGTGTTTTTTTGGAAACAAAAATCAAAATAAAAATAAAGACAAAAAGAAAAGAAAAATTTTCTTCCGCCGTGACTTTCAATCCTCTGTGGGCCATACATATAAGTATGGTGCGCGCAGGTCCTCCAGGCTCCAGCGCTTATTGATGTTCCATATGAATCCATAGTAATCGTCAGCTTACCCATGATAGTCAAATGGTGACACCCACGACGCCTCATATCAAGCTTTCCGTCTACAGTGAGTCGCATTTGCCAAATGGATGGCCCACAGACGATGTGCACGAGAGTTGGAGCATCTCTGGCATGAAGGGGTCCACTGTTGATGGTCTCTGAATTTAGCCCCTAGTCCACACGAGAAAATTACTAGCCTGGAATAGTTTAGGCACAGGTCAATGGTAACAACTCCTTGCGTGGGTTGTTTCAGTATGTGGTAGGATTACCGTTCCATGTCGAGTCACTGTTGATGCTACATCTCGATGAGTACCATACTCTGCAGTCATATCGAAAGAGTTGTGCTGGATGAAGTAGAATGAAAACGGACGATAGGGACTAGAGTGTCACGGCCGGACCCGTGTATGAGCATTACCAGACTGTTTGGAACCTGGACCTTTCTGCTTTATGTAACACATTCATGTACCTTATGGAACTATGTTAATTACGGTAAGAGTAAATACTACCTAAGCTTCCTAGTTGGGTCCATACCTATCCAGTCTTTTTGACTCCATCCTTCTGACCATTAAGCACCTCGATCTGGTACTGTACCTTAACAACTGAGGTGATGTGGTGTAACATTTGGGTTAAGATGTAAAAAAAAAAAGAAAAGAAAAGAAAAGAAAAGAAAAGAAAAGAAAAGAAAAGAAAAGAAAAGCAAAGAAAAGAAACCGTAGTATTTGAAAGTCGAGTACACACATCTACTCGTCTACTACTTAGGTTATTGATCCTTACAGGACCCAATAAGAACCGTCTTTTGTCTCGGGTCTCAGGATCCTTTGATTGGTGCTTTTTCCCCAGATGAACATTCCATAATTGAAAAGCTCGCTGAGAGGGTTAGAAAAAACTAAAATAAAATTGAAAATAAAAATAAAAGAAACCCAACCGAAAGTACTCTCTGCTAAGAGTCTCCACTTCCGTACCCCGGGGTCTTGGAAAGTCGGGCCATGCAATGAGAATTGCTGGATGGGAGAAAGTTCCTTTCACCCTTGGACCAACCATACCGTTCCCCCATGTATTTTTTTTCATTTTCGCTTCCCCCCCAAAACTTTTTTCTAGATTGATACTGTAGTTGGGTTGGTGTTTCTCCCCCGCTTTGGCTTTTCTGCATAAATTGGAGAAAAAAAAAGCTAGGAATAATTAGCCCCCGGACAGCCGATTCTACTTACCGTATCCTCGACCTTTTCATTTAAGACCAGACATATCCCTTCTTCCTCGAGTTTAGTGTATCTTCCGTTCGGTGGATTCGCGCGAATCGTCCGTCCTCGACTTTGACACGAACTAAATTCCCAGCTCCGTTGCTCCACTCACTGTGACCCTCAATCCATCCAAGGGAAACTTGGAGACAGAGAGAAATTAGCCCAGCGAGAGGAAAAAAAAAAAAACCCTAAATCAGAACTAAGTCCAACTAACGGGCCTTCCTCCCGTATTCGGTAAGTTGCTGTCCTCACACCCCTGCAACTTTCGCTCGTCCGATTGAATGTCTGGTTGTTTCTTTCCATCGGTCCAGACGGCCCTCGTCCCTTCTTATTTTATTATTTGACTTACGCTTTCCCCTCCTCTTCCTTCCGTTCTATTTATTTCTCCTTTCTCCATCTTGCACGGTCCTAAATCGTCAAGCCGTTTTTTTGTTCTAGCCAGCAGTGCTGTGCGCATCGTGTCTTCTGTTCTCCCTTTGAAATCCCTTGCGCGGTTTCATATATATTCATCTCCACGTCCAGCTAGCTGGATTCACTTCTCATCTTTTAACCTCACTTGTTAATTCTCTGTCGCATCAGATATCAATTGGACCTATTGTGAATAGATCCTTCAATCCGTGAGCATCATGGCCGCCCAAGAAAATCCCCAAGCGTTCGAAAAGGACTTCGGAAACAGCTCCGATGGCATCAACGGAGCTGCTCCCACCCACCAGCTGTCCGCTGAGGACACAGCTAGGGCTGCTGCGCGCTTCGGATATGGACCTCTCGCTCACGTCAACACCGCTGAGGCTCAACTCCGTCCCTTCGGTGGTGAGTTCCAACCTGGTCTGTACAAGTCTGTCGAGCACCGCAAGTTCGGTAACCCAGCCCCTCTGGGCCTGTCTGCTTTCGCCCTCACCACTTTCGTGCTAAGCGCGATTAACATGGGTACGCGCGACATCGCTGAGCCCAATATTGTGGTCGCTTTGGCTTTCGGCTATGGTGGTCTCGTTCAATTGCTTGCTGGCATGTGGTAAGTTGATACTCCACTGAGATGTCCAGTCGCTGTACACTAACATTCTAAAGGGAAATGGCCGTTGGTAACACCTTTGGTGCCACCGCTCTGTCTTCTTATGGTGGTTTCTGGCTTGCTTTCGCGATTATCCTGACCCCAGGTGGATTCGAGATTGCGGAGGCTCTCGGAGGCGCAGGTACACCACAGTTCGATAACTCTTTCGGATTGTTCCTCTTTGTAAGTTCGCAGTTCCGGTGATTGAATGAGTCGCGTGCTGACTGTGACAAGGGATGGTTTATCTTCACCACTATCCTGCTGTTTTGCACCCTGAGATCCACCGTAGCCTTCTTCTTGCTGTTTTTCTTCCTGGATCTGACCTTCTTGCTCCTTGGTATTGGTTATATCCACCGCAACTCCGAGGGCAAGCCCAACCCCCCCGTCATCAAGGCCGGTGGCTTCTTCGGTCTCCTGGCAGCATTTGCAGCTTGGTACAACGCCCTCGCCGGTATTGCGGACAACAGCAACAGCTTCTTCATCCTCCCCGTCGCCCATTTCCCCTGGTCTCCTACTGCTCGCAGCCGCAAGTCCGAGCGCGAGACCGTTTAGATTATTGCGCGGTGTGAAGGTCGATGATCATAACTCGATTGGGCCGGGATCTTGTCCCGGCGTTTCCTTTTTTGTCAGATACCCATTCTTGTAAGATCATTGCTGCGAGAATGTAATGCCGTGTCAGCATTCTGCATGTTGTATTGCAGATCAGCTTGACCACCCAATACTATACCCAAATCCGCGGCAGGTATAGATGGTCTTTGCGATGATTTCATTTGCTTTTGCCGTTTGCCAGCACCTTTTATAGCTTTGTAATGATGGCGACCTGTTGTTCATGTGAATGGACGATGGAAGGGGATGTGTGTCTGTATCTAGTTCTATTAGTTAATGCACTCAATGATAATGAATCTGCTGCTTCATCGTGTTGTAGTTGGAAGGCGTGCGATCCTGTAGGCAAGTCATGTCTATGTCTGTTTGGCCACGGGACATGCTGCGGACCTGTCGTGAAGCACAGACGTTAGCTCCCACACGTGCCAGCATAGTAGTCATCACTGATCGATATACCACATGCCCTCAACATAGAGGCTGACGAATATCCCTCGGCTCTTCGAAGTACGACAGTATATAGTAGTAGTTCCTATCGGATTAGCATAAACATTCGTCCTCCAACAAAAAAAATGTAGAGAGAGATGTAATCAAAACACCACAAAAGATATAAGTGCGAACACAGCTCTCAGACCAAGCGCAAAACCTAAACCAATCAATCAGCATAAAACAAACAATACATAGATTGAGCAAAAAAGGCGCTTCTAGTTTCTCTGCGCAATAGTATGCATGGCCATTTGCACACACACACACACACACACAAAAAAAAAAAAAGAAAAAGAAAAAGAAAAAGAAGAAGAGATAGAAGAAAAGGGGCCGCCAAACTAATATGTCCTATAGATCGGGAATTTCTCGGTTTGCCTTTGCAGGTCGGGAGTCGTTCGGACGGGTGAAGTTCGGCATCTTGGTGCAAAATTTTTACAGCACGTGGAGCTGGCTACGGGGGTAACTCGGGCTTGGCGTGAGTTCTGCATGCATAAGCTTGTTTTTCCTTTCTTTTTCTTTTCCTTCCGGTGTTTTATCTATTTTGTTGATCGTGATTTTTATCTTTGAGATCTTTGGGTTCTAAAGTAGAGGCTTGCCTAGATTATATGCTCATAGAGAGGGTAATTGAATATCTTGAAAGAAAAAAAAATGTCATGATCCTTGGTAGATAGATCTAGGTGTATATCCAAGTAAATCAAGCAAGAGAACTAAAATACCTCTGACGTAGATCCATCAAAAATTCTTTTCCGGGAACTCCCTCATTGGAATCAGGAGATCATGCCATTACTCGGACATGAAAATCGCGCATACTATTGTAGAATACATGTAGCACTAATAGAAAATGGCATGGCCTTGTTTGGTTCTAATGCATGTGTGAAATGGGTGAGATTATGGTACCTACATGGCTGTTTTGTCCTCTCTTTGGGCCGTTTTTGTGACGTGATAATATTGTTACTAAGTCACTTCCTAGTTACTGAGTATTTTTATGGGTGTGTGAGTGCTGGATTAGAGACTAAGTGGATGTTGGGCTGGGTGCCGTGCAGGGTTGGAGTACCTAGATACTCGTAGATACTGGGTAGGGGTAGGGTTGCAAGTTGTGAACGGGTCCACTCTGTTTGGTGTGACAATTGGTTGATTGTTAAACCTGCATAGTATTACCCAGTTAAGTAATACTAGCTGTTGTCCACTTGATAGGACGGTGTAGTGATAGGGCGCCGCTGGTTATCAGGTGGCTTGCTGGTTCTTGGCCAGAGACTTGGGAGTATCGCTGCAGCTTATCACAATGTAACACATGAGGGAGGTGAAGTGTGTGGACAGAGATAACGTGTAGGTATGTAAGGTTGGAGTGGCCTGTCTCATGGTATGTACAGGGTTATTTTCATTACTATACATAGTTATATAACGGCTCATTGGGTATAGATGATGTTCATGGGATACGTATTAGCCGGATTTCATCCCATAATCCGCGCAATGGAGTTTGGTGAACGCGGTCCGCGTAGAAAAAGTTTAACAGCAGGGATCGCAGTTCCTGCCACGACTGGATTCCCTGTCTTCGTACTGCAGCCGCTAACTCAGTCACGAAGAATGTTCTCTCAGGCAATAGCTGCGAACTCCATGCCCCGACGAAAAGCACCCAGATCAACACGTCCGGGAGCATTTGGAAGAATCCGGCTGGGATCGTGGTAGCTAGCGCCAGACGAAGAGCGCTGATCGGTTTGGGGAACACGGGGCCGATCTGGGGGTAGAATTCCCAGATCGTACCATTGTGGAATAGAAGACATGCTAGCCGGACGCAGCCTTCGATATTCGCGTCCCCTTTAGGCTCGCCGGTCTCAAGATACCGATCCATATGAAGGGCATATTCGACATATATGACCTCTGTGTTGAAGTAACCTTCGGTCTCGTCGTCAATTTCTTGGTAATTCTGCCCACTTTTCACCCATTCAGCGTACCACACAAGCTCAGACAGGTCGTAGATGATCTTAGACATGCCATCACCGAAGATACTAGGTATTTCAATTAGTGAATTCAATGCAGAAGCAGTCTTGGCAAGGTCTTCATTAGGAGGGGCAATGGTGAAATGGGCAGGGCGAGCATAACGGAGGAAAGGGAAGATTGGCTTTGTGAAGGCCATGCAAGCCACCCGGATATCGGTCCTGCTGGCGTTAGCGATAGGTGAAACGTTATTTCATTGTCAAACCAACCAAGAGATCTGGAACCGGATATCAGGTGGTACGTCTGCAAGGCTATTTCGCAGGGCAACCATCTGCCTCAATCCGGCCAAGTGGATCTTGAGATAATCAGGGTTTCCAGAAGCAATCTATATGGTCAGTAGCGAGCAGGAATCCCTTTGCAGAATGTCATACCTCAATTGTTAATAACGTTGAAACAGCGGCAATCAACGAATCACTCGAGGCTTTGACAGGATCTGATAGTCCCTCGTTGACCAGCCGGATTGTCTCACCTCTGTGATGAAAGGTGTCAAGAAGTAGGGTACTGGGCCGTTGACCCTCCCTCACCGGGAATTCACCGATTGTCAGGGCAGTATTGGAGGCAGCAACACATATGCACGCGTGGAGTGAGGCGGGGTCGCGATGGACTAGTGCTGTCCAATGTGCCTGTAGCTTCTCTCCATACCGGCGCTGGAGCGGGTACGCAATCTGGGTCAGGGTACCCAGAACTATCAAATGTGAGCTCCGTATAGTCTACATGGTCCAAAGAACTGACTCACAGTGTTGAAGATGCCGAGACATACGATCAGTAAGCCGCGTATGGAATACATTAAAAGGATCATTGCCTCCTGAACCCAGATAGGCCACGGGCGAATTATTCTGGATCACGGTGAGCGCCTGACCATGCGAAGATGCATCAACGTCATGGTAGTTTTCTGTCGATGCTGCCACAAAGCCTGGCGTGTCACCGGCTAGTGCGTTTTCTAAACTACCTTCTTGCTGCTCAGGCTGAGATACCTTGAGGGGCAATTGTTGAGAGTCGCCCAGCGCAGAGGCTAAAGGAGTAGAGGCCGATGAACTAGAAGCGGCGGTTTCCGGCGGCTGGAAAGCAAGGTGCTTCCATGTCTTGCTTTTGTACCGTTTAGTGTTCTCCAGTCTCTTCTTGCGATTATGCTCCGACATAACATGCGAACGGATGCGCTTGAGGGTTTCCTCCCTCGTTCCCTGGGCTGCCGACTGGGGGTCGCTATGGACCCAAAACAGGGTCGACCGGCCACCCGACGCATTACTAGGCTTGCGCGGTTTGCGCGGCTTCGTTACGGCATTTCTGCCTACATCTTGACTATTGCGCTCGGAACTATGAGTTATGTTCTGACGAATGGATTCATCAACGAAGGCGAGCGCATGAGAATTGTCATGGACTGCTGGCGACGCCGGGGCCGAGCTGTGACTAGAATCTGAATTCTGTATAGAAGACGACGCCCCGGTCGCCGACGAGACCGGGGTGGAGTTTAGGAGCGGCAGTACCTGCTGGCGATCGGAGGGCGCCGTTGAGTGGTGAGTAGAGTTCTTGGCGTCCATGGTGCGCGCAAATCTAATTATGGCACTCCGGAGATCTCACGCTTTAAGGATCGTCATTGGGGGGGGAGGAACACGCCGTTTCAAACTGGAGTGAGAATTGGGACCATAAGTTTGGGAATGTGGGTGTGAGAGAGAAAGGCGTCCAAGTGGATTTGGGAGGGTCAAGAAAGATGGGACAAGGGAGGGAAAATTGCTGAATGGTCAGCGCACTGCCCTTATCAGGAAAAGTTCATCCTTCTCACAACTTGATCCAATTGTCTTTTATATAAATATATATATACATGAAACAGGGAGTGCGAGGTTGGACCTCCCTTCTGTTATTTCTATTTTATTTTATAATTTGTTTATACATTTTATTTCTATTTTTTCTTTATTTTATTCCCTTGTGGAACGACAGAACGAGACCTAACTTAGAATCGTTTACATAAACCAGTTAAGGGAAAGTTTGGATCCAACACGACCAGCGGAATTGGAGTCCAGTCCTGAGAGAGAAAGTCATTAATCTCTCATCCTGGTCCATGAGTTCGGGAATTAACAATGAAACCCTAAAAGAGAAAATTGGAATTGATTCCTCTCAAAAGGAAAGAAAAATCAATATATAATATTGTTTATATATACTACATCAATCCTTCGCCCAAGTGGAGCCTGAACTCAATTCCTGGGATTTTATAGAAAGTTATTAGAGCCAGCCAGTACATATTTGGAATCGGATTCATACCGCATATCAAGTTGCAATTGGATATATATATATATATATATATATATATGTGTGTGTGTGTGTGTTATTCCAAATGAGACATGACCTGTCTAGTCTATCGACTACATAGATTTATTTTTAGTATCAGTGTATTTGTTCCCCTTTCAATCCGAGGATCGATAGCTCTGTTTCTTACCCATGAACACAAAAGCCCCATGCGCCATTGGAAGGAGACACTGGGGAGGTTCAGCGAAAGGGCTACGACGACTCTCAACACCCCGCTACAACTCGCAGCACGGTCGCAAAAAATCTACAAAGTCTTATTACATGCCCTAGTCACTAATGTTGGCTATCGCTACAAGATTTGGCAGCCAGGCCCGCGCTGCGAGCTCACCATCGTATGCTGAAAACGAACACAATAACTGAACGACCCATGTAGGAGAGAATATGAACAAGAAGGGATTGCGGGGGTTAAGAATATCCCGATATAAGTGCCACGGCCGTCTAGACCGCAATGGGAACATTACATTCCGGGCCGCGGAAACACAGGCACAGTTTCTAGCTGCTCATAACCGCCCATCGTCCCTTGCTGGCCACCGACATGCCACCCTTGACCAGTCTGTTGGTTGACAAAGGCACTTTGGCGGAAAGGGTTCGTGCTTCCAGTGGGATTGGGCCGCAGAGGCGCCGGCGCAGGAGGCTGCAGGCCCTGTGACTGCTGCGGAGGGACCGAAGAGCTTCGAGCAAAAGGATTAGTCCCCGTTCGTTGGGGTTGTAGTGACGGCGCTGACTGCGGAGGCGGTTGCTGTGGCGGCAGCGCACTGGCGTCGAATTGCGGCGGGTTGGCGCTCGACAGCCGTCGTGCAAAAGGGTTTGTGTTCTGGCGGTTTAGTGGAGATGCCGGCATGCCGGTTCCGGTTGGG
Source organism: Aspergillus pseudotamarii (assembly GCF_009193445.1). Lineage (NCBI taxonomy): Eukaryota > Fungi > Ascomycota > Eurotiomycetes > Eurotiales > Aspergillaceae > Aspergillus > Aspergillus pseudotamarii. The sequence continues at coordinate 305,167 of NW_022475050.1, read as the reverse complement.
GTACTCAGTAACATCGACTGTCTGAAGGGGTTCGTTGTTTGCGGTTGCAACTGCGCACCGGACATTGATTGCTGTTGCTGAGGAAATGGCGTAAGATTGTTCTGGGGAACAGGGGCAAGATTCTGCTGGAATCCATATGTCTGCGGCTGCGCTGAGTAACCGCCAAATCCCGCACCAGTTGGGGTTGGCTGAAGGGGCTGTGGCTGTTGAGCTTGCTGTTGACCGAATGGATTGGTACTTTGCTGTGCAAAAGGATCCCCAGTTGGCATAACCTGGCTAAAGCCGGTTGGCTGCGCCTGTTGTTGGAACCCAGTTTGTTGGGGGTAGAACGCTGGCTGTTGCGGCTGGAAGCCTGTCTGTTGGAATTGCATCGCTTGCACTTGCGCTTGCTGCTGTAGATGTGGTAGCTGCATAGGGTTCTGTTGTGCTGGGGGTTGTGGATCGATTGAGTCGAAGAAATCGATCAAGTTCGCTGGGTTCTCTTTCTTTTGCGGAGCAGGTTGTGTGTGGGGTCGAAGTGGTTCAGGATTGCTGACAGACCTATTTCCTGCTCCAGCCGTGTTGCTGGATGCGAATGTTTGACCCGGGTTGCCACTTTTTCCTCCTTTCTGTAGTAGATATTCTCTTCGTCGCTGATCAAAATCCGGGTCATTAAGGTCGTCTTCAAGGAGTCGAGTTAGGTCGGTAGAGGCGTGCTTCAGCTTGGGTATTTCTAGCCGTGTTGCTGCTTGGAAATGTCTAGCGACACCTAGGAATTTCACGACCTCCTCTGTTTGTTGGGTAAAAGTCTTATAAATCTCTAGTGCACGCTCGCTATCAGGCCGCGACATTTCGAAGTAATGCTCTGTTGCGAACAGCATGAGTTAAGCCGCAATTATGTAACGGGTGATAATACCTACCCAAAACGTTGATCGTGCCCTCGTTCATGACTGAGTAAAGCGTCAGGAGATCCAATGTGAGCAGGCGAAAGGCCGTTAACGTAATCTCGTTCTCAACTTCATCTGTCAGAAGCTAGAGACGGTCAGCCATCGTAACTCGACTACAGCCGATGGAGAACATACATCACACTGTAACAGCGCATGGATCTGTCTTTGTACAATCTCCGTTTCCCTCAAGAGGCCCTTTTCTACCGTCAACCTCTTCATACGTCCCTGCCCGCTTCGTACATAATCCGTTTTGGTAGCCTCGAATGCATTTGCGCGCGCGACTAGGTAATCGGAGTATCTCCGGATGTTATGTCCTTGTGACTGAACTACCCGATGTCAGCATCTTCTTTCGTATATCTGGAACTTTACCGGCTTACCTTCTGAAAATCCGCTGATTGCAAGCTTCCTCGGGTTCTCCGCCATATACTGTAGTGTAGCGTCCAATTGCCCCTCCCTTACCATGATATGTATGACAATGAGGGCTTTGAAGACTATCGTCCATGTTGAGTCGCGTAGCCGAAGCTGAATTGTTCGAAATATTTCTGCTACTCCCGCTTCTCCTGTATGGGTCGCTACCAGGATGTGCTCTATGTATTTAGATTTAGGGGCCGCGAGCTGCTCGCATGAAGCCAGTCATCAGTACCTCATGCTAATGATAACAGGTACGGAGACAATTTCGATTCAGACTGACCTTAATTTTGGTGGCCCCCTTTACCGATTTCTCAAAATTGTGGGACATTGCGACGGTGTGTTGGACTCCGCGATTGGGCCGTAATCGGGATCAGAAGATCCTCGTGGGAGAAGTTCAATTAGGACTGAAGACCCTTGTAGGGTATAAGGGTTTCAAAAATATCAAGGCAGATCAACAGCTATCGTAGTTCCAAATTGATCTGTCGACACCGGCACTAACAACAGTCATGGTGGCTCAAGCCATGTTGCGCGCGTCGTGCAATCTGGAAGTATGGAGTCTAGCAGGAAGGCGGGGGTGGGTGAAGTTATAATCAGCACAGCTTCTGAGAGTGAGACTGAGATCGATAAAACAATGATGGCAATAAAAGCGTGAGATATGCCGGCCTCGAAGAGTTTAGAAGGTTGGTAAATGGCTGGAGGGACTGAGGGAGCTTCACGCCTTCGGAACGTTTGGAGTGTCAAGTCAGCGGGAATCGCAGTGGAGTTAAGCTTTACTCTCTCCGCCTTAGGCAGATATTTAATCAAGTATGTGTATCACGTTCCCGCTTAGTCTATTCAGGAACCTCACACTGTGCCTGATATACGGAGTATAGACTTCTTCTGCCGTCTAGTACAATGAATTTGACCGAAAATTTATTTTCTTCTTCAGCATCATCCTCTTCTTTACCCTAAGAAAAAAGCGCAGAAGTTATTTCTGAGTAGAACCTTTTATTTTTGCCTAGCTTTTGTTTTTTAAGCTCCTCATCTCGCTCTCCCCCGATAGAAATCTGATATGTCGCTTCTTTGGAACTATAAATTCTATATAGTATCGGTTTTAAACCCAATAACTTTCCCTGTTCCATATCCGAACCTATCCCAACACAATCATGCAGTTATGTATAGACCCGGATGTACTCTGCTGTAACAATAGTAGCTGGTTTGCTCATTACTCTCCGTCGTCACCCAACACTTTCTATCCATATACTCCCTCGGTAGTAACAATAACCTCGACAACGCTCCTGTTTCAATGTCCAATATGAAACTGACCCAAAAGAGAATGTGTTTCATAAGAGAAGCAGGTAAGAGCTGTGTACCGTGTCAGGGGTTTATTCTGATAGTATTTCCAGTACAGCATTGACTTCAAAGTAATAACACCCTACCTCACTCCTCCTCAAATCCCATTTTCCCTCTGATCTCGTTTCTCAACTTATTTGGTAGTATTCTGGCCGGTTATTTCTCTGCAGTCCGAGTACCATCGTTCGTCAACCCGCTCATATAAGAGAGATCAAGGCTCTATTTTCTTTTCTTTTCTTTTTTTTTTTTGCACATCATTTGTCTACCCACAGTCCATTGAGCCCTCATTATTCCAGGCAAGAAAAAATCAGAGAAAAGGAACTCATTTTGTCTCTTCACAATACTCTACAAGGTCTCTCTATCTTTCCTAGTGGAAATTGCGCGAACTAGGTGATTCTCTCTGTCTTCTTGATTCAAGATGGATATACAGGCTATCGATCATACACTGAAGACACCCAGGAACCGATGGAGTACTAGGCAAAGAATCTTTCTTTGCTGTCTCTATAAGTTTTTCTGCAGAGACAAGAGAGTATTCAGAGAAATCTTCAACCATGCCTTCAAGCCGGAGCTGATTAAATGTGGACTCACGGAAGGCATTTCTATAGGTACAATGCATTCCCAGTGGGCTGATCTGAAATCGTCCGGTGATCCTATTTGGGGGCATGTACATCTGTCTCCTTTTGAAAACCGTGATACTTGGCTCCCTGTGGTTAAGAGGGTTCAAGAATGTGCGAAGACGTTGGGCATCACGCTTGTTGAGAAAGAAGTAGATGATATAGATATGTCAAACTTCCAGCTCAGGGAGCAGAGTCTCCCAGTTGATTTTTTGTCTACACCTGTGAGTTCTTGTCTTGAAGAGCATGCCTGGTGCTAATGTATAATTAGGATGCTGATGAGAGCCCCATTATACCCTCAACTGCAAGAGCAGTGGATATTGCCGCCATACGGTCCCCGGTGGAAATTGATAAGCACAATTATCAAGACCTAAGTCTCTGTACGGGTGGTGGCAAGAGATGTTTTTGGTGCTATAAAGAAGATGTTGAGAAGGTATGAAATTATAGTATTTGACAACCATTCAGGGTTATTTGACTAATTTACCATAAATCCTAACAGCAGGAAAGCGCGATTTGGATACCTCCTATTCTGTACCGGTGGTCAAATATTGATTCCCAAGGAATCAATTCTACAAAGATGTTTCTCGCTGGATTATTTATCGATGAGCTGGATTATTTTGCGCCAAATGATATCGATATAAAGGAGTTCGAGCAACACGTCGTGAACCACGCTAGTATATTTGAGGTCCCAACTCCCTTCATCTCAACCTTCAGGTCCATGCTTGCACCAATCCATAGGGCGATACAAAAAAAAGAAGGAGCAATACTAACCATGATTGACTCGAAGAAGCTACAAACTCAAGTGTACTCTGCTCAGAAGCTTGTCCGCAAGGTTGGTTTGAAGGTAGGAAGATACAATGGAGGGGGAGAATATCTCATCTGGGGAAAGGTCCATAAATCTGCTATAATATCCTCGTTTAAAGTCAGTTCGCTTCTTCAGGTAACAAGTGAACATCCCCATATTGAGAGCATTCTGCAGCTCGACGTCATTAGAACCTATGAAAAAGCCGGAAGATCATTACACCAAGTCCTAGCCAAGGGCCCGGGACAATTTGACCACCAGTCTGGCTTGATTATAGGAGAGCTCTTGGCCCGCCTCAAAGTACCTCAGCAATATTTCCATTCAGTTGGACAAGGAATGGTGTACTCGTGGCGTTTGAATACAAAGAAAGGGTCCTGGCAAGAGTTTATCGGAGGAATGAACAGTGGTTATTTGTCGCTGACTGAGGTCCATGACCCAGAAACAACCCTGCCTGCCATATTGGACCTAGATGATCTAGATCAGCTCGAGCCATTTTCAGACGAAGACACTGTAACCGAGGGGGAATCATCGCCAGATAATGGTGTTCAGGAGAGTGATGATGATCTAAGAGCTGACACGCCTTGTCCGGTAGGACTGTCTACGAGGGCTGCGTTGCCACCTATCAAGATCTTTGACAGCCATAACAGAAGGTGGATAGCGCAAGAGGATCGCACAAGGGAAGAAGTTATAATTGACGACTCTAGCACCGAAGATGAGGTTATCGATGATGTCTTCACAACGGTTGCCTTCTCAAACACCTTGTTCAATACAAATACAGCCAATGACAGCACCGGGAGCGTAACTTCAGCGAACCCTGAGCCGGAGCTTATCGAGTCTCGTCATCAACCAGTAGCAGAGGACCAATTTGCGAGTGACAGAGCGAGAGTCAACCAAATTTTAAATTGATATTGCACCCAATAATACCTGCTTAATGTGCCTAATCCCGTCTTGTCTCCGAATAACCGAAAATCTGATTACGCACAACGCAGAATAACAGACGGAGAACAGAAAGGTGGAAGGGCGAAAGAAAAACAGGAGAAGCCGGTGCATATTTACTTGTTTTGGGGTAGGGGTTGAACTGAGAATTGGTCGTTAGGTAGCACACCACTGGGCTGCTCAAGGCACGGAGGCAGGTTGTACTATATTCCCAAGGGCAGCTGGTATCTCAATTCCCTAGCTTTTAGCGACGAGGAAAAGCAATCGAAGAATCCCGAGGAGAACGACAGTAGTGTAAAGAGAAATAATGAATGAAAAAAAAGACCTAAATTGGCATTATGAAAAAGCTCCATTCCCGAACTGTCATGAACGGCAATCCCTTTCCCGGTTGGCTATACAGTTGGACTTCTAACATAGGAGTATCAAAAAGCTTTTTTTCATTGGATATTTCCTTCACAAGGGTACCTGGGACATGAAATCGTGAAACAATCCCAACCCGTTAAACTAATTCGCTTATATCCAGTCACGCCGCTGCCCTAGGTTGATGACCCTCTGGAATCGAAACACCCCCATCATCATCGACACGCTTAGAACTTGGAGAAAGCCTTGACGGCCTTGCCGGTACGGGGCAGGACACGGAGGACGTTGAAGCGGACCTAAAGACGTGTTAAAAATGTTCCACTCAATTATGGCAATCGGAAAGCAAATCCATGGGGTGGTCCATAGCAAGATAGGCCCCACATGGAAAGAGGTATGTGATCGCTAAAGATGGGGCCAAATGGAGTTTCCGGAACAGTTGTGTACGTACAGTCTTGGACAGGGGACGGCACTGGCCGACGGTAACCCAGTCACCCTCCTCAACACGGAAAGCGGGAGAGACGTGAGCAGCAAGGTTCTTGTGTCTCTTCTCGTAACGGTTGTACTTGGGGACGTAGTGGAGGTATTCACGGCGGATGACGATGGTACGGTGCATCTTGGTGGAGACAACACGGCCGGTCAGGATACGGCCACGGATGGAGACCATACCAGTGAAGGGGCACTTCTTGTCTGTTTGATATCAGCGAGCTATCCATCAAGTCGATGGAGACTTATGAACCGATTCCGGAGTTCGGAGATGAAGATAACAGAGAACCAGCAAGGCAATATCGGCTTTCCAACTGCGACAGAATATTCTCCACCTCTATCGACAATCTCCGTGCCGCAAATGCAATCCTGGACTTTCATGATCCCGCGCAGTCTTTCATCTCCAAACCCCGGAAAATCGTCGTTCATCCCCAATATGAAATTCGAAAGTTCCGGCAAGATTTCACAGTAGGTCGTGCATACCGATGTAGGTGCCCTCAATGGCGTTCTTGGGGGTACGGAATCCAAGACCAACATCCTTGTACCATCTGCGGCCCTGGCCAACCTTCTTGCTCTTCGCAAGAGTCTTAGGGTTGTTGAAGATGTGAGGCTGCTTCTGGAACGCACGTTCCGACTGGACGGTCAACTCGGTCGCCATTGTTGCGAGAATTCAGTTCGACGAGGAAGCGAAGTCGAGCTGGGTGTATCGTCGCGGAGGGGGGTGTCGGGGCCTGCGGTGGTCGACGTCGATGTTGTGGAAGATTTATTCGGGATGGCGGATAATTCAGTGTGGGAGTGTGCGATGGCGACGCTAAACCTGTTGCGGGCTAGTCACGCTGTACTAGCCCTAACACCTAGTTAGTTAACTAATCGTATCTGCATTATGTAATATATGACTAACCGCGATAGTTAGCAGAAACGTTTGTTTACATTGAACGATCACATGAGCAGCACCCGGGAGACGCGCGACTTTTGGGGGATCGTTATACTGGTGTGGTTAATGAGGGCGTAAGGCTAACTGGACCATGTCTATTATTCCAACGCTTCGAAACAAGTGAAATCATTGATGAATTGAAATTGAAAAGCTTTAATCATCCAGATTTGTCTATGATACCTTATATCTTGCCTCATGGCATCCAGAAGTGACTCCGCGGGGTCTGCCCGTCCGCGATCTCGTCGCTCGATCGCCCATGTACCCCGATCGAGGTTCACACCTGGAGTGGATAAGGAGAATACAACTACTGACATAAGTTCAAGTCAACCGGTCCTGGGCTCCGCAAGACTGGGCGGGAAAGATAAGAAGTCCCGCAGTAAAAGCTTGGGGCCTGGTGGTTTAGATGCGCTTCAGAACTCCAACGGTAACCGACGCAAGGTATATTCCCTCTCTTAGCCCCACGATCCTCTGATTCCTTTGCAAACTAAGGCAAATATTGTCGCATTATAGTCCACTACAGCATTCCCTCTCAAATCTATTCTAAAACCCACCGTGCCCGTTTCGCCAGTGCGAAACATCCCCTCTTTCGAAGAAACACGGAGGCGAACACCAGCTCGAGGATCACAGCATCATGAAGACAATGAAGGTGGGGTAATCCAGGGGAGAGAGGGCATGTTGATAGACCTTGGCACCCCAGCACAGCCGTCCGGGCCTATAAATGAATCCAACCCATTCGACAGCTTTAATGCTTCATCAATCCGTGACGAGATGGCCGCCGCTAGAGAGCGTGACGAGAAGAACAGGCGGGAGCGGGAGCGGAAGGCCATTCTAGAACAGCGGGAAGCCCGCCGGAAGTCTATGGGTATGGTATTGTCTTTCCCTCAGCAGTTTATGTGGGACTGACCAGTTTTATCACAGCAAACCGCCGAGTATCGTTCGCTCCGGAGGCAACATTACACACATGGAACGTAGTGGAGATTCCCGACGACTCTACTTCATCGTCTACCTCCAACTCCACCAGACGCGCATCTTCCTTAACTTCTGAGAACCAGGCAACACAAGCTGCCGGACAGACTGAACCTCCCTTGTCCCCGGATGCCGAAATCGAGTCAGACATAGCATTTTCTCCTGTGCAATACCCAGATCTTCAACAGTTGGCAAACCGACCTCAATATGGAACTTATGATGGAATGGGGTCCTCCCAGCAAATGTCCTCTAGCCCCTTCAGCGGCAGCTCTGCAGATGGAAGTGAAGATATTGGGCGGCAAGCTGATACTAGAGATGATGAGGAGGAGGATGACGATAACTCTTCAACCTCTGGTTTTGACGGTGAAAGTACTGCAATGAGCCTAGATGATGTAACTGCTCACTCAGCGGTGACGGCGCGATCCGAGGAATCGAATACCAGCTCTAGCGCCCGACTCAATGAGGCTCTTCGACAAGCAGCTCGAGAGGCCGGCACGAAGAGCATCGATGACGATGAGAACGGCGACATGTCAATGGAGATTGCCGATCAGGAAATCACAGGTGCTTTCCAACCCTGGATTAAGAAAGGACAGAGACAAAGCTTTGACTGGGAAGACATCAGCGCCCGACATGACCAAGAGAATGCGTATTCAACGGACCACCAAGACCGTGATGCGGCAAGTGACAACGGAGATGATGATATGAGCATGGAAGTGACGAATGCCATTGGCCGGATCATCTCCAAACCGGCAAGCCGTCGTCAAAGCGCCATCCGTCGCAAGTCAAGTGGAGAGGAAACAAACTACGGTGAACAAACGATGGAGCTCACAAATGTGGTTGGAGGCATCGCACAACCTACTTCCCCTGCGGAGTCCACAGGCGCGGATAGTAATGCAAACGAGAACGAAGAGATGACAATGGAATTTACTTCCGTAGTTGGCGGGCTTCTGGGCAAATCTTCCATAGAAGATGAGGATGAGGACGACTACGGGGCTGCTGGGTCTTCTGCTCCGGGAGACTCCAACGAACGGAACTTCGAATGGAACGAGGACGGCATAATAGAAGATGGCGAAGATATGGAGATCACTGGGGCCCTTGGTGGTATCCTTCCACCGAATGAGGAGCGAGATGAACCAGAGGAGGAGGAGGATGATGATGATGATGACCAGACTGCAGGGATGGAAGTCACGACAGCCATGGGTAGGATATTACCACCGGAGGCCGAAGCCAGTGGTAAAGAGGAAGCAAAGGAAGAGATGGAAATGGAATTTGAATCCGCTGAGCGCGGTAGTTCTCCTTTCCAAGAATCCGTTCGACAGTCTCCTGCGAAGTCACCAGGCCCTTTCCATGTTACTACAGTGACCTCGGAGAGTGGCAGTCCTAGTTTGGCAAGTGTCAGATCCCGACATACAAGGCAGAGTCTGAGTCAAGGACCTTCGAGCACACCAACCTCAACTACCCCTAAGATGTCCCCGTCGGAGAACTCGTTGACTCCTTCGAAACAATCGACACCGCAAGTTAGTCATCCTACAACGCCTGGAAAAACTCCACCATCAAGTGCCAAGGGGTTTAGAAACGCGTCACCGAAGAAGCTCTTTCAACCTGAATTGCAGGAGTCCGCAAATAAACCAAAGTCGCCCCGTAAGAGCCTTTTTGGAAACAGTGCGACGGGCGAATCCACGCCTCTCTTCGTCCTGCAACCGAAAAGCAAGAGGCGTTCATCTGGACTTGGGATTGATAAAGAAGGATTAGGGTCCCCCAAGGTAGCTGCTATGCTCGATAAGCGCCGGTCTATTGGCGAAGATAGTGCTGAATTCGTTCCTCAGGAACGGCAACAAGGTGTACGATTCGAAGATCCTTTGAAGCTTCAAGAGGAGGTTGATCGTGAGCGCGAAGAAGAAGAAAGTCGCGAGGATGGACATATCCCACCGCTGCAAGGTAATGACCGAGATGCGACTACAAACTTGAGGGATATGATATCAAGCCTCACACCGAAGAAGAACAAACTTGCCGGCCGGAAAAGCTTACACGTCGGTGCGGCGCGGGGCTTACTTGGTAAACGGCCGATGGAACTGGACTTACCTGACGACGAATCTGACCATACACCCAAGCGTCTAAGAGGTCGTGAGGCTAGCCCTGTAAAAAATATCAGACTTCCCGCACCACCGACAAAAGATGAAACAGTCGGACATCTGGGCCGCTCCCCTGCTCCCCCATCAATTGAAAGATCCCCGGCAAAGGTTAGCACAACCCCTACAAAGGTGCCGAGGGGTTCCTCTGTGATGGTAAACCCTATAGAAGACGAACCAACGTCGTCCAATGGCACATCCACTTCTGAGCCAGCTCAAGAAACCCTCTATCGTCAGGAAGAATCCGGGCCAGAAGTTGAGCCTATCCAGTTGCAAGAGTTCTTGAACATGACCAACATTCACTTCATGGAGCTTACCACGACGAAGCGTCGACATACCACTGCGCCGGACAGTGCGACCAAAAGAAGAGCCAGACTTTCTAGCGAAAAGTTTAGTGCCTCCAAGTTTGATGATTGTGTCGCTGCTGGCTTCTGTACCGTACCCATGCTCGAGCTTTATCAACATGTCAGTTTTGTCTTCTCGACAAATTCGCAATGTTTTGCTAATTTTCTCTAGTCTTGCCGAGAGTTGAAGTCGTATATCTCAGAAGGTAGGCAAATTATCCGGTCCATCGAGATGGAGACCTATGCCGAGAACCCCCCTTTATTCCGAGAATATACGACCGCCCCTCCCGATATCCGTCTATTAATGGACAATCAATTTCGAAACGTAAAAACTCACGCTAGGCTGCTTAGCAAAGCTACTTGGTATGAGTGGCGGATGAAGCTCCTCGAGGGTCTGAAAGATGGGCTTAACCACCACATTGAAGAAATGAGAAGTGATGATGAACTTTTGTCGAAGCATGAGACACTCCTTAGCGGTGTGGTGCCCGCACTTGTCGGAAAACATTCATCACTTGAGGAACAGGCTACATCTCTGCAGCAGTTGGCGGACGAGATTGAAAATTGCGACCAGGATGAACTCCGTGATGTGCGCGGGAAACTCTCTAGCATCGAGGAGGAGATTGCATCAAAGAAAAAGTTACTTGAGGAACTACAAGTCGAAGCCCAAGAAAAGACAAACATTATCGAAGCCGGAGTGGAGCTTAAAGCGGAATACTTGGGCCAAATCCAAGAGGCGGAACGGGTTAAGGAGGAATGTCGGGGCTGGAGTGCCAAGGAGATTAGTGAGTTGAAGGGTAAGTGCCTTCTTTACATATATGGCTGAGACTTGAGCTAATTCTCGATAGAATCCGTCCATAAGATGGAACGTCAGACAGGATGGTCTATCATCTCGGCCACTTCCCCTTCCAGTTCCCCTACAGGTCCATTGGTGACGATGTCTTATCGCAATCAGCTCCAACTTTCGTTCCACCCGGGGGCGTTCTTTATTGATAATGGCAACAGCCAACATCCTGGTATTAACGAGAAAATGCCGATTGAGTTGAAACACAGCCCTCAAGGCAGAACAAACTTTATAGCCCATTCCTCTAAGCTCTCGCCAATAGGGTTGTTAGTCTTGAAGTCTCTTCAAAATGAGCTTGCAATCATCCCACAGTCTAAAACGGCTCCAAAGCAGATGCTCCGTTTCGTCGCGCAAGCGTGGGATCTTGTGCTCAATCTCGAAGAGGAAGCCCGTATGCTGGGATTCTGCGGTGCTACCAAGCTCAAGTTCTCCGAGATTGATGCAAAACCCTCCCTCAGGGCGAGATGCACTCTGCTTGAACTATCATCTGGAAAGGGATCCTCAAAAGCAAAGAGTACAGGAGCCAGAAGAGTCGATGTTAACTTTGCTGTCAAGACACGTGTGCAAAAAGGAAACTCTGGTGATGTTGGTGTCCTAGCATTCGAGACCGATGTGATTGCTAGTAAAGTCTATGGCTTTGGAACTACGAATAGCTCCGGCATGTCTGAGGATGAAATGCGAAAACTTCTTCGTAAGGAGCTCGGGGAGAAGTCCGGGCCCGAGCTTGGAAACGGTATTTGGAGCAAGGCAGTTCAAACACTTACCGGGACAGTGTTTTAATTATGAGCAATGGCATATGGCGTCTCGAGGATCGTCGGGTTTGGTTTTATTTCTTTTGCGCGCGAGTAGGGTGACGGTGTTTGAGAGCAAGGCTTGGGAGTTCACTATGGGTTCTGGATGGGTAAATATCTTCGGTGGGAACGGGTTTATACATGGATATGATATGTGGATACATTTACAAGTATATGAGAATCGCAATCTTGAGTTTTTCATGCGTCGTTCAACCTTCAGCAACGACATAGAGCCCTCAACAACGCCGAAGCATATATTTGATCACCATACAAACCAATCCAATCCAATGAAGGAAACCCAACGAGACCCCCCCTTACCCACCCAACACCGTAAAAACTAACAGCCACTATCGTCCCTAAGTGTCCTCCCCTCTCTTCCTTATATCCTACCTCCTCCAACAAACAGGCTCCAAGGGCGGCTCGCCCGCCGCCTCCCTTCTCTCATTCTCCTTCACCCACGCCTCAGCATGATCTCTCCTCGCATCTAGCTCCTCACACATCTGATCCGACACAATGGCCAACACCTTCCCTTCCATGTCTTTCTGGTACCAGCCGCCGGTGGTGTCGACCGTATCATCGAAGGTGGTTTCGGGGTTGGCGAGCACGGCCTTCTTGATGTCTTCTTCTGTGTCTAGGCGTGGGATTGAGGGGGAGATGGTGGGTGGGTAGCGGGTGTAGGTGTAAGGTTTTGTATTGAATGAGGTAGTCATCCTTGTTTCTCTCGGGCTGAATGTGACAGGGTGGTGTCTATTAGTTGTTTGGGTTTGGATTGTTGGTGAAACTGGAAGTGATGAGCGAAGGAGGGAGGGTAGTTTGGGATTTGAGAGTAGATTGAGTATACACAGAATGGAGTTGGGCCGAGGTTTATTTATAAATGATTATGTATTGGCGGTTGGTATGTGTTGGTTGAGTAGAAAATGAGATATGAGATGAGATTAGATGAATCGTTCTTTGTGGTGGAAGAATTTAATGGAGGTATAAACATGTGACAAGTTATGGAAAATATATACAAAGGACACACCTACGTCATTGCGATCGACATCTAGCGCTTACTTTTGGCGGTGGCCTGATTGTTTAGGGTCTAGACAGGGTATCTTGATATCCTTTTGTCTTTTAATCTGTAAGATCGTGTTTTGAACGGGTTTCTACTCGCTAGAAGGTTATGGACTGTTGGTAACTGTTCTTCATTTTGATACATCCAATGGGTATTGAGAATAGGCTGCTATCGTGATTTTAGAATGGAGTGACCGGTGTTATCGTCAATTCATTAGGGTACAGACAGAGTATTATATCCGTCATATTGCTTCTGGCTCACTATCAATGGGCATCCCCGGTCAAATACTAGAGCAGGGATATATAAATGTAAGACGTCGCTGGAACCGCATGTCGAGGGCTCAGCTCACAAAGGTTCGGTCCTCCACTGGTTGATTGATTAGAAGAGGTTCATAAATCCCCGGGGCATCCACGCAGGATAGTCCTCTGCATTATCAGAATCATCGCAGTTGAACCCCATGTTCATTGGCGCCGAAGGCATTGATGGTGCTGTCATCCCAGCCATTGCCGACATGACATCGCTACCCCCTTGATCAAAGAATTGTGGGCCGAAAAGGCTCAGAAACTGACTGCCAAACTCCCAATCAGCCGTCATTGGGATTTGCCACAATTCTGGCTGTTGTATGTCGTCGGCCATAGCGGCCGGAAAAGTGTCATCCATTGGATACTGGTAGCTCTGCTGGATGGTTGCACTTGGGCTTTCATGGGCCTGGCTAACTGGGTACCCGCCTAGGAGCGGATCGTTCACAGTGGGTTGGTCCGCAGTGGGGGTGTCTTCTGAGGCAGCGCTAGGGCTTTCAGGAACAACATAGCCCGACGAGTTAATGCGTGGAAGACCTTCGAGTTGAGGAATGTCAACATGACCGGTAGAAGACAAATGGGATACTTGCTCCCTGGATGGGGAGCTCGTTTCATTTCGTTCTTGGGTGGTGACCGATGATGCCACGGGCTGGTGATGTGTATCGCTTGATTTGAGTGCCTTTTGTTCTCGCTCAACGACAGCCCGGGCTACTCGCTCGAAGTTAGCACACATCTTAGTCATGAACTTGGCGTAATTGCACGGCCCGTCGCCGGGTATGAGCGTTGCGAAGAAGGTTGCTGCCATGCTTAGATGCTGCAAATCTTCTCTGGCGTTGGGGTGCTGACTGTCGCGTAGGATATAAGTGAATAGTATGGTAACTGCCAGGAAAATATAATACAACAGAGACCTACGGTTGTATTAGCGGGAGGTCCAAATTGATATCTCGAGAATTCAACAACTCACCAGATCCATGCTATGTCCCCCCATGGAAGGTTATTCACAAGCTTCAATGTGTCCCGGGCAGCCTGAACACAGATTGAGCTCGCCTTAGTCGACTCGTTGAAGATAGTTTTGTGATCAACGTCCCACTTGACGTTAATTGTAGAATGCCGCACATAGGCAAAATGAATAGTCAAGGGCAGACGATGGATCATGATCATAGAATTAAAATAGCCAAACTGCAAGCCAGCAGTAGCAAATCCCACCAGGAAATCCTCGCTTGCTCCTCTCGGCTTCAATTTTTGGGTGAAAGGGCTTGCCTGATGCCATTCCTCAAGCTCCTCCCGGAGCTCCCGGACGACTTTGTAGATTTCTTTGGGAGACATTTTCTGCAGAGCCTTAACAGCATAAAGCTTGCTATATATTCGGCTTCTTATGAGCGTCATGTGGCAAATCTGGCGGAAAAAAGAAGCATTGCCGTGCATTGTAAACTCATCGTCGGTATCCACCTCCGGAAAACCGATATCGAGATCGTCTGGATGCTGGGTGGGCGAACTACCCGTCCGTATGCATGCGCTACACCATTTGGGCGTTAGCCTCTGATGAAACGAAAAAAGAAATTACCATATATTGGACGGGTGTTACCTCTGATCAAGGATATAGGCAACCCAGAATACCCTCTTCCTCTGTTCTTGCTCGGCCTGGGAAAGATGGGGTCTAGGAACGTCACGATGGAGCCCCATTCGTTGACAGGCCCGGATGGCGGCTGTTATGATAGGTGATGCTGACTGAGTGCCCGAATTTCCTCGAAGAAATAAGGCCATGCCAATAAGGGCCTGCACGCTCAAAATATCGGTCCTCCGTAATGTCAGCTCCGCAAAGACTGACATAGCATTTTTGTAATAAAGCCAGGCTTTCTCCCTGTCTCTCTCTGACTTCTGACAGTTGGAAAATCGGTACTCGTAAGCTAAAGAGAGGATAATATTGATGCTGGCCCAACGGGCAGCATCATCACACGTCTGTTGCGTATATTGCCATTCAACCAACTGCATAAACGTCGCCTCGTGGTACAGTGGAAATAACCGGTTCACTGTGCGAAAATAATCCTTTAATAAGGAAAAAACTTCTGCTCTCGGAGGCAAGGGCTTAAAGACTGTAGACGAGAACACGTCATGGAATACATCTGGCCGCCAGTGATCCCAGGGGCTGTCGTGGTCCTTGTCCTCAAGTAGTAGAGTAAGAAACCTAGAGTCCCCTGTCTTGCTCTTGATCCACTCAATCCCATCTCGAGATAAAATGGACAAGAATGAAGATCGTCCTGGTAATTAGTCAGCCAACAAGTGCCTTAGAGGAACAACATAGGGGGTATAATATTGTCTGACGTACCGTAGTATCGAGAGTCCTCTCTAGGGTCATAGCGGAAGAGGGGTGGCTGGTGTAGGGTACTATCCCAAGGTAGCTTCTGGCTCCGCCCGGCAGACTTACTCGACAGACCTGAACCAGACGGGGCGTTTGACTCTTCGTTTGCAACATGTATTGAGTCTTTCGATGTTAGCATACTGCAATGACGGCCCCTCGAACCGCAAGGTTCGTTTTGTGCATGATCAATATCACTTTCGTCCTCGGAGCTGTCGTTACCATCTTCACCACCAGAATCAAGTTGGCTCATATCTTCGTCGTCTAGAAGACCTGCAGCGCGAAGTAAAGACTCAGTCTTCCTCAAACGTTCTTCTAAGTTTTTCACGTAGTTCGTTCTAGAAGAGACTATTTAGCGAAAACAGACCCTTGACTAGCTGTAGGTGAGAGTTGCAGTGATATGCCGATACCTTTTCAAATTATCTCTCTTCTCTTTCCTTGTGGTGAATTTGCACGTTATGTTACGACGCATACATTGAATACAGGCCGTGTCGGAGCCCTCAACCTCGCATTTGACTTTCTTCTTATAACACATCTCACACGCCTGCCCAGACGAACTCAACTAATGCACCTTGTGCCGGGCACAGAGGAAGGGTTCTTACCAATGGGTTACGTCTTCGATTTGCAAGACCATGGCCGTTGCTTAATCGCATACCCTGTCGGGAAACGGAAGAGCTGTCCAGCGCTCCCCAAGATGGCATAATCCCAGCATCGCGCGCTGGGTTTTGCATGTTTCTTTTACTAGATCAAGCAGTTGAACCGCAGGAAGTGTAAGTAGACCGGGCCCGTGCCCCGGTTTCACCAGATCATGTGTTGGCTAGAAACCCGCGGAGTGGATTTGGCACCGGTCCACTACCAAGACCGGAATGTTGGTAGACCCGACGTTATCTTAGGGTTGAGGATATGATGTTTTAAGATGATGAGAAAGCATAAAAATAGAAATTAGAGAAGAAGAGCCGCGGGGATTTGACGGTCAGTCTCAGTTGGATCCCACCGAAGTTGGACAAGGCCGGAGGACGTGGAGGAGCAGACGGGGAAAGCGGGCGAATGATAGGGCCACCCAGCTTGGATCTTAACCTGACGGCCCCATTTGGTTCTCTGATGGTCTGTTAGTGTGGGAAAGGGAAAGCTTTTGCCGCTTATCGGTCAAGATGAATAGACCAGGTATGACTGCACGATTATCCTATATGGTTGGTATATATACACATCGAAAGGGATCATATAGACAAGAAGGAAGTAAAATCCAGAAACGAGAATGAATTTTTTTTTATTTTCCTTTTTCTTTTTTTTTTACACTCTGGTTTCTTTTCCCGGTGCGGGTTGAAGCGCCATTATTAATGTTCAAAGTTGATGTTCCCTTTTCCATTTTTATGTCTCGGGAATCGGCGCTTAGCACATCCGATCCGGGCCCACTATATTTCTTGATATCAAAAGGGTCTGGATGTCTAGAACGCGTTGATGATAGAATCACCACTACAAGGAGCAAGTGGTCGCAGTGCACATACTTATCTCTGTCAAGGAGCTGGTAGTTAGCGGCTAGACCACCCTTGTGAGTACATAACCTGAGCTGCGACTATTCCCTCATAACTAGTGGTCCTTCGGCGTAAACGTCACAAGGCACTTGGCCTTTTGTTTGATTTTTAGAAGCCCGCTGTTGAGCTGAGGATCAAAAGCCACCATGTTATACTTACAGCGAAGAGTAGTCTTCGTGAGTCTTCGTGCCGTGTTTTAGTCGGCCCGGAAACTGCAGAACCCTTTTCCGAATCCACATATCACATTGTTTCGCTCAGCTCCAATCCAGATAACTATAAAGCGAGTCCGTGGGTACTCGTCCGAAAGACGGTTATTCTGACGATGACAGTTTGGAGGAATTGAGCTTATGTCCGCAATTTAGTCCTTAACTTAGCAACTCCACAACGATACATTGACCATTTTGTCTGGGGAGCAGAAGCTGAGTTATTGAACTATATTGCGCCCGAGATGGACCGCGGTTCAATCAAAGGTTTTATCCTCCTCTCGGGCGCAACGCTACCTTGAGTGACAACTGAACAGCTCTTATAGGATCTGTTTTCTTGTAACTCGAACATTTGATATCGAGGGTCGGCTAGCGTGGCAGGAATTTTCGGATTGCTAAAACAGTGATCTTTGGAGAAACTGTTGACCGTGCAATGACCTTGGGTAGGATTGATAATGGGGGCTAGAAAGCGACAAATACCCAGATTTGTCAGTGTATGAGATATAAATCCCAAGTCAAGTAGATCGCAAATGAGTATACTGCACCTGTAGAAGATCTTGCGACTGTAGAGTTGCATCCTCGCTCTATCTGGGGGATATGTTCTCAGCGCGGAACAGGATAGAGCGACTGCTTATCCCTTGTTTCTGCTATTCTGTCAAAGAGACGTGTATCTTCCGTTAGTGTGGCGCATTAATAGATTTTTGGTGTCGATACAAGTTGGTTTCATGTCATCGATTTCATAGCCAAATGAAAGTCCCAAATTTTGTCCGGCACGAAGGCGAACACTGGAAGATGCAGCTTCCAAGTGACGAAAGTAAACAGGCATCTACGGAGTATGCATCTGCACGGATAACGACTGAGGGCTGTCAGGGCCGAATGCCTTACCTCGAGGGTAATTCGAGAGTCTCAAGACGTGTTGGTAGTGGGGACGAGGATTTAGGGTCACGACTGCCCTTGCTTTGGACTGCCTGGATTCCAAGGCTGCCTCTCACGCAATCCGCCAGAGGACTAAATCACGCCATTCTTTACGGAGGACATGTCGAAAGATAGTGAGAAATTGACGAAATACGTTCAGTCATCTGGTGGATCAAGGCGCATGAACTAGATCCATGCGGGTGCATCGTTTCTACAAGCCACTTCTGTTAGAATGGTACGGAGTCCCGGTAGTTTTTGACTGGTATTAAAATCTAGTCGCAGTACAGCACCACGAGGTCTAGGAAAGTTATATACGATTGCGAATATGCATTGGCTTGCAAGCCTTGGAACTGGAGAGCCGTGGCTTATGCCCAGACCGCATGCAGACGCCGCGCTAACAAGGATATTGCTCAGGCTTTAACCCTAGGTACCCGCACATGTCGAAAATTGTCAATTAGCCATTCCCGCCCCCAATAGATGCGAGTGGCGAGTATGTGCGCTTCGAATATAAGAAGGCCTCCCGAACGAAGGCTTTTTCATTGAATACGTAGTATAGATCAGTAGACCAGGAGTAAAAGCACCAAGACCGACCTCAGCTTCCTTCAGCCAAGTCCTGGAGACAACAGATGAGCTGTCCTAGATGGTTCCAGATGTAGATGTCGATGGCATTCATATAAAGAAATCGCCCTATGGATATGACGGAGATTGCGCCTCGCAAATAGAAAGACTCATTGGTAGATTGCGGACTTCACCGTGCGGATCTTATCTTGTATACTAAGCACAGAAATGGTGAATACGCCGCTCAAATTGCCACACCACGAAGTCAGGGTGGAGTCTAACACTAGAGGGCCGGCTTTGTGTGTGAAACTACACCAGAGTGATTAGTAGTGAACCTAATTGATGGTGGGTGGATTTGTAGGTATCATTGAGACCGGAGACCCCTGGCTAACTGTGGATCACATAATCATGACTCTCCTCAGTGTAGATACCTGGGTGTCGAGGTTGTACTGTAGGGTACTCCATATATGTCCCGAGGTCAGTAGGTCAATTCCACGAGACATATTTCTTGTTTTCTTTCCCCACGCCTCTGCTTCTCGGATCATGTTACGTATTGGAAGAGCTGTGTTGGTTGATGTCGACGATCAAACCTTCTCTTTGGAAAAAGTACCACGGAACTGGATAAGGGGAGGGACTGTTTCTTTCCGCCGTGGAGCGCGGGGAAGGCCGCCAGCAAAGGACAATGGAATAATAATAGGATTCAGAACTCAGGAGGTCGAGAAACGCCAAGCTTTGCTGCTTGCCTCGTAAGGTCATAAATCTGGACGAAGTTTAGAGGACGGCCCGCGTCATTTAGGAACGCGTAAGGTATGGGTGTGATTTGCTCAAGAATTGGTATGAAACCATATTTGCTTAGGACTAGAAGTCTGGAACAGAGGTTCCTTTTTCCCCGAAGTGGAGTCTGGTTATGGACTAAGGGATAGGATAGATTGAAAGAAGCCATGGAGATGGAGATTACTGACACGCACTCGGACTTAATTTACTTTACCGTATGAATGGGCCGTCACTGCATGGTTAGGTACTTGAGTACTTGGCGATTATGCCAATCACAATTCTACCTCCAGTACGTCGGAAGTACCTGTAACTTTCCTGATCCACTCAGATATCCATATTTTGACAGTATCTTCCCATACACTAACTGTACTTGACGACACTTACGTTGCAACGTCGTATGGATGAACAGCCATGTGCACGTAATTTTCCTCCCCTTCCCGTCCCCTTATTGATGGGCGGAGAAAGGAAATCCACACATTTGATCATGATATACCCCCTCAATAGGACAAATATCATGTTCTACTGGGCGTTGAACTCTTTCTTCTTATTTTTTATTCTTTATATCTACCACCCATATCCCCCCTTCTCCCCCCCCTTCTGTGTTATCTCTTTAATCCGTCACTACACCTCCGACCTTTTTCCTCCCACCCCCCCCAAAAATACAACAGTTCCCGCCGTTCCGCTGAGAAAGCGGTAAAATTACCATACACTTACTCCCGAGGCTGCAACTGGCGAACCAGAGCGTGCGATCACGACATTTCTCCATTCTATCAGATCATCCACTAGCTTGGACGGGCGTGAGACGATCAGCTTTCTTGCCTTGTTCCAATTGCTCGCTGCCGCTACGCCAGCTGCTTGTCCCCCCAGCTGGTGCTCCATCAATCGTCCATGTCTCTGCGTTGGTGATATTGGTCCTTTGGTGTGGTTCTTTTTCGCTCCTTCTGAGACCCCTCCCGAGCCCCCATCCGGCTTCTATCGTCTCCATTCGTACGAGGTTTATTACCGACTGTGTTCATCCCCGTCGCGGGCCGTTATTGTTGTTGTCACTATTATAATTATTGTTCTAATATTATTTTTACTCGTGCTCTTGCGTACGTGGCTGGTCACCTTCCGCGCTATGCGACTTGCGATGCAGTGATCGCAGAACAGATATCTTTGCGACAAGTCATACAATCTTGGGCCTGTGAGACTCGTGCATTCCTGGACCAATTCCGAGCTTTCCCCCCCTCTTTAAGCCAATCTGGGGTTTGACTTTCTTCTCTGGTTCAAGCTTGTTCTGGCGCCATCGCCTTCCAGTCTGGTTCCTGCTCCTCTCAAGAAAAAAAAGCAGGAAAAACGAAAAAAGAAAAATATTAAATTAAATTAGGTGGGCGCAAGAGGTAATTCAGAAGAAGAAAAAAGAAAAAAAGGAAAATTACCAGAAACTTAAATTAAAGAGGCAAAGACCAAAACGAGGCCATTACCAGAACGGACACAGCTCTAAAACCTCTAAAAACCCATCGCGCAGCCAATATGTCAGATGAGCACATCGCCCGTCAGACAGCGTCAAGCCTCGATAGGCTTGAGAATTTCAACTTCTTACTCTCCCGACACGATCCTGCCCTGGCAAAGAGTCGACATTACTCTTTCGACGCAGACTCAGCCGGTTTGGCTCCTTTTCAGAACCTCAGTATGGATTACGATCAGACCGAGGGAATGGGCGGTATTTCCGTCAGTTCCTACGATAGCATCGAGGATGAACGGAATCCGATCGATGTGAGAGGGTATCCCTATCATGGTAAGTCTGAGCTTTTATGACTCTCAACGTTGCATTGTTTGCGCCATCTGCTCGATCCCTGGTTCGTGTCTCAATTTTGTGGTCTTTGCGGCATTAGGTGGAAATGGTAGAGCTATTGCTGAGGCGCACTCGGATCGTTGTCAAAGCTGATCTCATGCGTCTCCAACGAAAATACCTTCTTTCCCTTTTTCCGGGGAAAAGCTTCTTCTTGTTTGTTTTGCCCATAGTTTGTTTGCAATTGTTAATCTTGGCTGTCATTGTTGCCTTGCTTTCCAACTCTCGTGGATCATTCCATACTCTGTTGCCCACAACCTGGTAAAGTCGAGGTTTAACTCTGGGCTCATGCATATTTTGCTTCATCTGTCTCTCTATTGTGTTTGCCTGTTTCCCCCACTCTTTTCTCTGTCTTCTTATTTGCCGATTTTCTTATACCCCTTTGGTTGTTCTCTCATTTGCACCCGCATGCCTGGTTGATCACGGAGACGAGCACGCAATCCATCACACCAATGACAACGTCGGTAACCTTGTCGTTGGTGTTGCCGGACCCTTAGCCACGCATCTCCCTCTGTTCATCTAAAGCTTCCCTCCAAGGGTCTCATGTTCCCTTTGGAGCTTCCCTCGTATGATAACACTTGCTCCTTCTTTCTGTCTTATCACCTTGGCTAGATTCATGCTTGCAGCGTTGCTGTCCTAGATACTGTCCATCCCGTTACTTACATCTATTCCCAGCAGCTGATAAACACATCAACTACTCCCTCCCCGACCAAATGATCTCATATCCAGCTCACCCGATCTACCCTCCAATCTCTTATGGACCTGATGATCTGGGTCATGCCCCGGGGGCTCTAACTCCCTCCGACGTCTCATCATCCATATCACCCCCGAATGGTCAACTCGGCAACACCAAGTACAGCACGCAGATCCCTGGTGATCACCTCGCTTCTGCACTTTCGCAAGAAGAGCATGTTCGTCGTGCTGCCGAAGAAGACCGGCGGCGGCGAAACACCGCGGCTAGCGCCCGGTTTCGCATGAAAAAGAAGCAGCGTGAACAGACGCTAGAACGGACAGTGCGAGAAACGACTGAAAAGAACGCTACTCTCGAGGCCCGCGTGGCCCAGCTGGAGATGGAAAATCGATGGCTGAAGAATCTCTTGACTGAGAAACACGAAGCGACGAGTAGTCGCATGCCACCACCACCGGAAGACAGCACAGCCTTGAACCAAAAAGGCAATAGTGGCGGAAACGGCCAAAAACACATCCAGCCAAAAAAGAAGGGTGTGGGCACCGATAACTAGAGACTAAAACGAAGAAGTCTTGTTTTCCTGTTGCCTTGTGTATCTTCAGTTTTTCCTTCTGTCCCTCTCCTTCCCCTCCTCCCTTCTGATATTACTACATGCTCATGTTTTAGGCGTTAGTTCTAGCTTCTCTTTTTCGCATCTGTCTTCATATCCTCTATCTTTGTCTGGGCTGGTTATCCGTCCCATCCGTCCTATGATGGAGGCAATTGACGATGTAATGACCTTTGATCATTTGTGTTTTGCTTTGTGCGAGTGCGAGTGCGCGATCTGAGATATGATATCAATTTTTAGGTTGCTTGGTTCTTCTGTTCCTATCTCCCTCTTTTTTTCTTTTTCTCTTGTTCGCCCTCCTGTTCGTTTTTTTCTCATTAGTTATGCTCGGTGAATCTTGCAGGCAAGTTGAGGGGGGGCGGGCGGTCTACGATTTTCTTGTGTCCTCACGGGTCAGAGTCAGGGTCAGGGCCTCCTTCGCCCTGTCACCCACAATTGGAGTATAAGGATGGGGGATTCAGTTATTATCGGTGTTAAATTTGGAAAACCCATATCACACGTTGGACTTGCAACATATGATCCTACCGTGCCCGCAGTAGCTCAGCTTAAACCTCTGATAGGTACTAGAGCTGAGAATCAACTGATGGCGTTCAATTTTCTTTCATCCAGAGTTTATCCTAAGACCGCTCCGCGTATAGATTGCAGGCGAAAGGTATACAGGATGTATGAATCACACACACACACACACACACACATATCTATATAGAGGATCCGGCACATCCGGGGAGGTTGGCTTTTGTGACTTGAGATATATATGGGAAGCCTTTCTTGAACATGCATTCGCAAGGGACTCGGACCTGGTCAGGCTGCGATGTTGTCTTGGTCTTTTTCTTTTCATTTTTTTTTTTTTGGGGTTACAGCTGTTCTATCTTGGCGCTTACTACAGAGTACTGGCTACTACTGCTACCTTTTGAATAGTGACTACTAGTATATGCATATCGGGCTTGAGCTTTCCACCATTGGGCGATAAATCTAACCAGAAAGAAGGCACTGTACTCTACTATAATCCACAGGCCGCCATTGTAAGTCTATGAAAAGAAACGATATGAATCTCAGGGAGCAGAGATGCCCTCTTGAGGAACTGAAGCCTGAGTTAGATGTATACACAGATACCCAGTCTTACGGAGAACAAAGCAGCTTGATCATATAGACGACACGTATGAATGCCCTACAAGTACTACGGAGTACGTAAGTAACAGGTGAGGAAAGTGATGGACAGGTCACTCTTTGGAAAAGTATACTAATCCGCCACGAACATGGAACACGTACGGTACATACAGAATACATACACATACTTGTACATATATACCCGGATAACAATAAGGGAAAAAAAAATAAAACACCCCCTCGAGTGATGTTTCATCACTCTTGACCGAAGAAAAGCGGTCAGTCACAAAGCGCGGAATCCGGGGAACAAACTAAGCAACGGGACCATGGCGTTGACATCATACTCGTTCGGCTATTTAAGGTCCAGAAGGAAATTCCGGGGCGACCAACGATAATCAGTACCAAATCAGTCCACGATTACGGGAGCGTACGAACGTTAGTGGAGTTTCGAGTTGTCTTGTGAGATGAAATAGTCCCGAGATTGGCATTTGCGATGATACCGGCGGTCCTTGTTGTGTCAAGCTCTTAACGCTTGCTTTGGATGATCTTTGGTACTTTCAGGAATTGTGGTATCTGTCTGCTATGTATGCACTTCGTATGGACGGAGTACTACGGAGTAGTCCATGTTCTTATCGCAGATGGGACACAATGGTGATCGTCCGCGATGTTACTTGACTTGAGACAGATCGACGCCAATGACCAATCGGAGATAGCGAGGGGGTTTAGCAAGTGGACCTGTCTTGAGTTGAAGCGGGAATTAAACGTCGTCATCCGTATCTACTCCCGATACTTGAAGTATAGGAGACAATGATTGTCTCATGAACTATGATCTTCTACCCGAAAAGAATTAATTACTCTCCCTATCCTGAGCAGCCCGAATGACCAATTCATAATCGCTATACGAATATTCTGTCGCAGATAGTATGGTATTACATTATTCAATTAAACAATGACCCCCTCCCCTCTCCGACGGTCTGACCCATAGTACCACAAATATTCCGGTCTCTCGTTTCTTTGCCCCGTCGGTTCATTTCTTCGGTCAGTATAAACATTGTTCTCCATCCGTGAATAGTAAGAGGGTCATGACATCATCAGCCGGATCCGAGGCGTACAACGGCCAGAATGGGCATCTGGATACAATCTTGTCAGGTAGGTGCCCTTGGAAGGGTTGAATTAAGAGTAGTAAATAACACACGGGTGGTAACATGAACAGAGATGAAATCACGGCAAAACGACAACATTACATCAAGCGGGACTTCAATCCGGAGTATCACAAGGATGAAAAGACGAGGATTCGACAAAAACCATCAACGTATCATATACCAACGTTGATGTTCGTGGCTGCAATCGGCCGCCTTAGACGCTGACAGGCTCGCGTTCTTCTTCTCGACCCCGAGCCTCTCCGTCCACGGTGCTGGCGACTTCCTCACCATCTTCAACATAAGTTGCGTGTTGATCAGCAGGGACCCACGAGTCCCGATCGCCCCTCATGGGCTGGTCCTGAGTAGAAAGGTCGACGCCTTCGCGGTTCTTGCCGATAGCCTCTCGGCGACGCTGAGATAGGGTGCGCGTGCGCTGTGACACGTCGGACTTGACGGCGGCCTTGGAGGTAACCCAGTTGGCGAGTGCCTCTTCGCAATCCTGGATGATAGCCTTGCTGGCATCGTATCCATCGTACGAGGCACGAGTTTCACCGGGGGTGACTGGAGTATCGTCGATGAGATC
The DNA here is from genome assembly GCF_009193445.1 of Aspergillus pseudotamarii. Lineage (NCBI taxonomy): Eukaryota > Fungi > Ascomycota > Eurotiomycetes > Eurotiales > Aspergillaceae > Aspergillus > Aspergillus pseudotamarii. The sequence continues at coordinate 279,649 of NW_022475050.1, read as the reverse complement.
CAGAAGGTGTTTGCCGTAGCCGGCGATAATGGCCACCTTCTCACAGTGCTCACGGAGTGCATCGAACTGGTACTGGAAAGCTGCCTTGAGCTTCTCGCGAGTAATGTTGGAAAGCTGAGCCTCGGCCACGAGGGACTCGGCCTCCGCGCGAACCAGCTCTTGCTCGAGAACAACGATCCGGGGAGAGTTCGGGTCCTTGTACTTGAGCTTGGCGATCTCATCGGTGATCTTTTGCTTGCCTATATAGTTCGTCGTAAGGATCAGTCTAAGCTATGGGACTTGACCAACGAAGATCAACTTACGGTCTCGGCTGGGCTGAACGGAAGCTTCGATGTTGCGAATGCTCTTGATGGTGACACGGTACTGATCATAACGGTCGACATAGAGGTCTTCCAGCTCTCCAATTTCATAGAGCAACACGCCGATCTTGTCCGTGATGTCGGACACGTCCTCATCACAGTTCTCACCCCAGATGGACAATTGTTGCTGTGAACATGTTAGTCGCCATTCCCATGGTTCATGTGCATCTCTCTCGCACGTACAGCGGTCTCCATGCGCTCCTTGGCTACCATTTCCATACTGCGCATGACATTCTTCTCCATCTTAACGAGCTGGGAGAGCTTCCTTGCAAGGTCGGGTCCGAATGCGCCGGCGGCATTCTTACGGAAGGCATGGCCTGGGCCAGTAGGCATTGTCAGCACCATTTGCGTAGCAGCTTCAATCGCTGCCGGCGGGGCTGCTCGCAAGGGAAAACTTTCATTTGCCGCGAGACAGCCGAAGGAACTCGGACACACTCACCGAAGCCGCCTTTCCCAATCCATCGGTTTGTCTTGGTCGTGGACAACGGCGGAGGCGGATTCTCAATCTGCGATGCGGTGGGCATGCGCGATTGGCGCATGGAGTAGGTGCGATGCATAGCTACGGTTTGTATGGGAAGCTAGATGCAAGCGAACGAGGTAAAAGGATACAGAGAAATCAATCAGAAAAAAAAAATTTGGAAGAGATCGTCTGAAAATGGATGATGCGGTTTCTTTGAAGGTTCGCTTTGCGCAGGAGTGACGTGTACCAGTGGGCGCAACGGGATGCGACGGAAGGACGATGAGGGCACGAGGGGGAAGGAACTGCAACCGGGACCGACGCAGTGAGCGGACGAGGTCTCTGTACGGAAGGGCGAAAATCGTATACTTAGGTCAAACCGACCCAAGGAACGGGGGATGGTACTTTTGTTTTTTTTTCCTGGTTGAACCTCTTTTCCAGCCTTCTTTTCCCCCTTAATCCAAGTGAGAAGAGAGCAGTGGAGTTGGTCTGTTGCAACAGGAGAACCGCCGGTGACGTCGAGACTACTCGGGAGGCTAACCCGATTCGGAGATCACGTTAGGCAGTGATGAACAATTAATGTCGAGCGTTTTTCTCAATTGACAAGTGATTTTACATGAGCTCAAGTGAACATGAACTTGCAGTTCCAGCAGATCGTCTTCTGCACCGAGGGGAAGGAATCTGCGGGGGAAGGAAAGAAGAAGAATATAATCTGTTTCGATGATCATCAAGAGCTAAGCCGTGATCTGCGACGTCATTGCGAGCCCAAAAAAAGAAAAAGGACATTTTTGTTCATTTCACTGATGTCATCGATTCCCGTCTCTGAAAAACTCTTTTCTTTGAAGAGACGAAAAATCTCAAACGGATGTCATCACGCACTGTTAAGGTTACCTTGTCCAGGACCCTCTTTTGAAAATGAATTCTCATCTTGATTTGGTTTATTTATAAACAAGTCGATCCATCGTGGTTCCAATTCAACTTCGTATCATAGCGTTTCACCCGGTATGACATGCTTTGCAACAGTTTGTACAACCACGCATGATATGTGATATGCGACTAGTGTATAAGGTTAATTTAAATTCCAGATCGAGGTCAAATGATCGACTGTCTCCGCATTAGGGATCGTCGTCAGATCGCATCCCGAGCTATTGGCTCCCAAGCAACATTATGTGGCTATGACTAACAGTGGGGTTGTGCGCCATCTATAGTTTATTCGAGCTTCTATTACATAACAACCTGGGAAGGAAGAAGGGGGAGAAAAAGAAAAGAGGAATAATAATAAAGTAGAGAGCGAGAGAGTTTTATTTACTTTTTCGTAATAGTTCGTCGGGTCCTTCGTTTCTTTCCGGTGACATCATCACCACTCACACTATCCTTAGCCTGTGCACTCCGTTTAGTACCTATATTTTTTTTCTCCTGTGGAGGCTGGGAGGAACCAGTGCTTTCCAACTGCTCCGCTGGGTTGGTCTCAGCTCTGGTACATTGTGTAGACTGGACTGCCTCGCTCCTGGCTTCGTGTCGAAGTCGGCTAAATGCTTTTTCCATTCGGCTCTGGCCTCCGCTGCGGACACGCGGTGCAAAAGCGCCGGCCCCCTGAGGTCCTTGGAAGAAAGCTGTGATGTTAGACTGCGTGCCTTCCTGCTCTCTGCGGTTCATGTCACGGATAACTGGCACCAGAACTTCATCGGTCCGTTCCTGACTCCACCCGATCGTCGCCATCAGAAAATTGCGCAGGCCATGTAAATCGGGGACTCCCCACTGGAAGGGAGATGGATCCGAATCGACTTCGGGTTCGAGATATGCCACATCAACCTGGCCATTCGGGAAAGAAGGTGACAGAAAGATTTTAGAAGCCTGCTTCCTGAACTTCTTGTAAAAAGCAGCATGCTCCCCGTCGGATACGTTCACTCCCATTTGAACTTGGGTCCACCAATCACGGAACTCTTCCAGGTTAGAAAACTCAGTGAGAATTTCCAGCGCTGTCACCGGCCCAATGCCGGGGATACCTTCTGTATAATCACTGCCAAGTAAATGGGCAAAGCTGATAAGTTTCCTTCGATGGAGGGCATATTCTTTCTCCAAATCAGAAGTTAGATAGCATTCGACAAATTTCCCTTGGTTGAACATGTTCTTATAGACGCGTGTACCCCCGAACAAGAAAATATCGCTATCGTCAGTGATGATGCCATCGACGAGGCCCAATGTCACCAGCTCTGCACATTGAGCCTCGGCTTCCATTGGTGCGGTAATGTAGGGCAAGCCAAACAGCGTTAGAAGTTGCTGACACTCAGAGATCATGATTTGAGACACTTCATCCGCGTCTCTGCGATCCTTCTTCTGTTGGGATCGCAGCTGTTTGAGCTCCTGCTCGTAATCGAATGTATTCTCGGTGTGCGACGTAGAGTTCAATGTAGCCGCGAATCGGACATGTTCTTCACCTTCAGCCGCAAGCTGTCGCATCAGTTCCTCATCTTCTGGGTCTGAAAACCCATCATCTTCCCCAGTTATATCTTCAAGCTGATCAACTCGATGGCTTTGTGACTCCACCTCAGGAACGACAGTGCCAGTTGTCGCCTCTTTTGGGTGTAGCTCAACATCTTCAAACTCGGGAGATGGCGACGGTTGGGTACGCAACAGGTTTGCCTGTTCATCCCTACTAGCCTCTATCTCATGGGAAGTAGATGGTTCATGGGCAGTCTCTGCAATAAAAACTTGTCCGGGAATGTTGATAGCTTCAGGAGCTGTCGTAGAAATCTCACGGAATGCAGCCGTGGTATCCTTTGTCGGGCTCTGTGTCTTGTTCAGTGTTTGTGTAGCCCGAGGCTGTTTGCACTCCTCAGAGTTTGCTTCCAAGTCAATCACCTCATCTGAGCCAGGAAGCATATCAACATCAATGACTGTGGGGGTTTGATGATTTTTCAGGAAAACATGGTCTGGGGTCATGGTACTATCTCGATGAGTTTCCAATGGGCTATCATCGTTATCGGCAATAAACTCGGCAGTCGAGCTCCCCCCAGAAAACCAAGGTGGTAACGGTTGTTCGGTCATTGTTTGCTTTGCTGGTTCTTTTTCGAAGCCACCTGCATGCTGATCGAGCTCTTCATGTTGGGGCTTTTTTATTTTGAAGGGCTTGTCAAGCTTGATAGACTCAAAAGGGAGAGGCCCATTAAAAGGATTATTCGAGACTGGGTCTTTCTTTGCCCTCTTCGACTGCGCCAGGGCAGTTGCAAAGTCTATGCCATTGTCATCACCATCGCTTTCAGGACTGAAACCTAGTATGGTTTCCTTGAGCGGAGCTAGAGGAACACTGCTACGATTGATCGAGATGTCTGGCATGTCGTTATCGTGTTGATCTAGAGGAGATGTGGGTCTCAGCGACATTTCTATCGCTTTTTGAAGATCCTCATCTTGACTCTCTCCATCCATCTCAAATATATCATCAATAGCGCGACGGCCGCGGCGGTGTGGTCTTTCGTGCTCATCCTCTTGCACGAAAAGAGAGTCATCTTCATGGCTCTGTGGCAGACCATGAGTGGCCCTTCGCTCAGGGTTCTCCTGCATTTGCTGTCTGATCGAAGCATCGAAGATGCCTTCTCGAAGGAACTCAAGTTTGGGAAGTCGGTTGAGGCCTTCTATGGGCACATCCTCAAAGCCCCCGTCGTCTTCCGAATCTTCATCCTTCTCTGGACATATTTCTTGCTTGCCATACTGGTCGACATCGATAGGTTTGTGCTCCCGCCCTTCATCCTTATTTCCTACGACACCCAGCGCCCAGCCACCTTCCACGGCATTGTCCTTGACCAACACATACTCCTTACCGCGCTCTCCAGCAATCCGCTGGCCCGATTTATAGAAAGCATCTTCACCATTCATGCCGTTAATATTCATCAGACGTTGAGTAAGGTCATTTCTTTCTTTCACCCTCTCAATTTGGAACTTTGAGAAGGCCATACGATCGGGAAACATATTATCAAGCTGCTCCTTAGAATAACCCATGCGCAGCCGACTTCGTAGTCGCGCGGCATTTAGGATATTATATCGATCCGTGGCAGGGAGACTCATGAAAAATGGGCTATCGAAATCGATCTTGGAGAAGTCGTATAGGTTAATGTCTTCACCTCTGTAAAACTGCTTTGCATATTCTTCAAGTTCTTCACGAGACATAATCCGTGGATCGTTTGGAGCCCCCATCTCTTCCAGTGAAACATGTAAATCCGGGAGGTGGTAAGCATCCCTTTTCCTGAATGACCGAGCTTGGCGCTTCTCTTTCTCGGTCATACCAGCGTCTTCGACATACACCGGAATATCCGGGACTTCCTCTTGCTCTCCAGACACTCCATTTTTGAGTCTGGCTGCCTCTTCCTCCGCGGACCTTTGCAACTGCACGGCAAGCAGCTTCCCGGCGGTTCGTACGGCATCCTCTCTGCGACCCTCCCGTCTTTTCTTCCTGCCAGCTATGGTTTGTCTTTTAAGAATCGGTGCACCACCGTCAAACACGAAGACCGGCTTTATTCCGAAGTAAAGCAGCTTACAGATGCGACGGAAGAAGCCAATGATATGAGAATTACGAAGGGCATTCCCTTCTTTATCACGTACAGCTTTCAAGAACTGATATATCCAGATCGACGCATCAACCGCTAGGCGCTTCTTATTCAGTGTCTCTAGTTTTATAGGCCGCGCGCAAGGTTGCAAAACGGTCCAAAGCCCATGGACACCCATGCTGACCTAGCGAATGGCGGATCTAAGGTTGCGTCATAGTAGTTACCCTCGAGTACATGACCTTATGACGCACTCATAGACCAAACAGTGAACAGTATACACGGTCTTGAAGGCTCACGAAAGTCGACGGCCCAACCGGTGGGACGACCCTCGACACTGCGATAACTAGAGATGATTGTAAGTAACTCCCTCGGCTCGTGTCGCCACTGCGTCGACACGAGAACCGCGATATCACGTGCTCAATTATGCCTCTTTCTGGACGCTTGCCTAACGTAACTGGTAAGCGAGCGACGCATGTAAGCTGGCGACGCAGCTCTATATTCCATACAACTCAGCCCTTTTTACTACTGGAATATCTCAGCAACCACAAGCTATAGTAACATAATATTCGAAGATAGTATATATTAGTACTTTATCTTTAATCTATAAAGGAAAGAAGTTTATATAAGCGATAATTCTTTCAGTATCAAATATTACACCTGTATTTTTGATATTTCTACTGGAAAGTGTAAGACTAAAAATAGAAAAATAAGAGAAAAATATTTCAAGCCTTTTTTACCCTATAATATATTATATATAAAATATTATATCTTAGCAATCTCTGGTTGCTGAGATATCCAAGTAGCAAAAAGGGCTGATTTGTATAGAATACAGAGCTGCGTCACCCGCTTACATGCGTCGCTCGCATACCGATCACCTTAAGGCAAAATTTTTATGTATTACATAATCCACCTCGCTAGTTATCGATAACTTAGAAATTCTGGAATTTTGGAAATGATAATCGAGGCATGTGGGGAAATGCTGCTGTAGAAATTTGAGCGTCAGGAAACTTTTCATTCAAAAATTCACGGGCCTGCAAACTAATGTATTGTTCCTTGCATCAATGCATCTACCGCTCGAGGTTGGTAATCGATATTCAATACCGCACAATGCAACCACTAATCCCACCCTTAGCACATAGATGTCTGCCTCCCTGTAACTGCATTGAAAGCACTTGATTTGGGAGATGCAAGACTTGTTTTGCAAGGACAAGGGCCGTACTCTCGGTTGATTGATGATGGCAGTGGTAAAATGTTGGCCGAATTAAAGACCTTCAAACGAAACAACGTCCATGGGTTCATAGTTCTGAATCAGAAAGACGAGCAAACGGGTAATTCATACGCACAAGTTCTAGCTTGGGGAGGTGAATCGTTGAGAATCATCGACTTGTATTTTGCTAGAAGTGAGGCTGCTGAAACCTCTGAAGCGTCCTTGGTTCCTATCAGTGCGGAATATCTAGCACCAGATTGGATTCTGGCTGGGTGTGCGCCTGACTCCATTAATGGAGTGGACAGAGCTTACGTGCTGACCGCCCATAATAGTCTCCTTGGGCTTTATGTAGTGCATGGAGGCTCGTCGACATATCCGAAATCGATTCATCTTCAGCAGCTCGTGGCTGGAGTCAAGTCTATTCTCTACTCAGCCGATACTATATCATGTTCGGCATCGCACGTGCTGATTGCTGCTGGAACCGTCTTTGGTGAGGTGATAGTCTGGTCTTGCTTTTTGGATGAAAGTGTGCATCTTAGTCCCAGTGCTGTTGGCTCCATCCATCATTTCTTCACCGGCCATGAGGGATCTGTTTTTGGGGTCCGGATATCTCCTGCAATTGCCTCTTTACCTGGTCGCCCCAGTGGACGGTTCCTGGCGAGTTGTAGTGACGATAGAACAGTCAGGATATGGGATATCTCAGACTGTGAGTATGCCTCTTCTAATGATCCTTCAGCCTATTCGACGGACGGCTTTGAACTTCGAAGCACCGGCTTTGGTGGAGCAGCTACTGGCGATGGCCTCGGCTCAGAATCCTGTGTGGCAAGTGCCTTTGGTCATAAAGCTCGGATATGGAGTGTTCATTTCTTGCCTACAAGAGCTGAGGATCAATCCAATATGAGCCTACTCTCACGTGGTGAGGATGCAACTTGTATAGTTTGGAATCTCAGTTGGGAACCATCAGCTCCGAGGCCGAAGTTTAGTTTAGGTCAAATCTCTTCATGGCATAACCATACCGGAAAGCATATCTGGTCTTTATGCATGCGCAGCACTGCTAAGGATACAACGGTGTACACTGGTGGTGCTGATGGTGCTATAAAAAGTTTCAAGATAGAGGTGAATGAGGAATGTGCAGTTGTTTTGCCGAACAGAAACAACAGCATTACTGCCTCGGCTGGTCCTGGAATATCTCAATCTAGGGTCGATAAATCAGTTAGGGCCTTCACCTTTGTTACACCACAACATTTCCTAACAACGACTACACGTGGCGAGGTGCAGGTTTGTTGGATCAGCCCGGAGACTTCGACTGAGAGCGTCATCCTCAAGGAAACACTATTTCATGAAGAAGATCTCTCGTCTTATTGTGCCATAGCTTCCCTGCCACAGTGCGGCATTGCGCTTTTGGGCAATGCACAAGGATTAGTCCGTCTGTACAATCACAACACCAGATCACTGCTCAGAATTGTTGAAAGTGGCCCAAGGCCATTGGTGCTTTTTGCCCTTGATTATAACCGTGGTACTTCCGATTCGCCTGAGACCTTATCTTTCATCTCATCCCACGAACAGGAAGACCATTTGAGTCTAATCAAAATATCACTATCAGAAGGCGAGGTATCACGAATTGAGACCCTAACCTTAGCACTTCCTCATAGTTTTGGAGTAACTTGCGCAAGCTTGATTTGTGGCAACCGATTTGTGGCTCTTGGTAACGCGCACGGTTCCCTTATCCTATATCGCGTTGGGAACACGATGCCTATTCAACAACCCATATGGAATCGTAAGATACATTCTAAGGAAGGTATCAGTCATATATCATCGTTTTCGTCACTTTATGGAGAAGCCAGCCCTTCCCTTAATTATTTCCTGACTTGCGGTCGATCTGGAGTCTACTGTGTGCACGAGGTGGAGACCGACGGAGATTCAGAAAACTTGGCTACTGTTCAAACGATCCATCGCTCCAATGCTACTCGGACCATTGAAATAGAGGGTGCTTACATTGACAGGCATTCCCAGGATCTTATGCTGTATGGGTTCCATGGAAAAGAGTTCGTTTTGTGGAACGAGACCACGCAATCCGAAATTGTCAGACGCTTATGTGGTGGCGCGCATCGGAGATGGGCCTTCCAACCCAACCCGGAGGAACCTGGTTCCGGCTTGTTTATATGGATCCAAAAGAATCTCAATGTTCTTCAAACTCGGGGTGATGCTAACCGTACTCTACGTGCGGGAGGACATGGACGAGAGATCAAGGCTATGGATGTAGCGCACTCGGCCGATGGCCCTCTCTTTGCAACTGGGGCGGAGGATACTATCGTGCGTATATTTGCACCGACAAAACCAAACGAAGAAAAGCTGTGGGGCTCCTTTAAATGCCTGCGGGTACTGAAAAAGCATCTAGTCGGACTGCAGCAAGTCCGCTGGTCAAAGAAGGGGAATTATCTCTTCACCAGTGGCGGGAGCGAGGAATTCATCGTTTGGCAGGTTCGCTCGATTCCCTTGTTTGGACTTGCGACAAATGCAGTAGCCTCAGTCCGGGATGATCCGTTCTCTGATCTTCGAGTGACCGGTTTTGATGTATTGCAGGTGGATGAGAATACGTCGGACGGCAACTTCCTGTTCTGCCTGGTATACTCTAACTCCACACTCAAGGTAAAGTTCCGTGGCCATTGCTCTCCTATATCCTTTGCTAAATCATGTAGATATTCCACTATTCTTCGACGGTCGACGGTGGCAACTTCACCCTACTAGCGGAGGGCACTTATACAAGCAATTGCCTCACCGAAGCATGCTTCCTGCTGCGCGGCTCCTCCCTGAGCCTTTTAACAGCCTCCACAGATGGTTATTTCACATTCTGGAACTTAACCTCGGTCTTAGAGCCGTACTATACCATCTCTTCGGCTCTTCGCCTGAAACAGCCCATCGGCACGTTTTCGATTACCCCCAAGAACATCTCATGCGAAAACAGATACCAGACTCATTCGAACAGTATCAAATGCCTGGAGCTTGGCCATCTATCGGATGCAATTTCTCTTGTCATTGCGGCCGGTGACGACAATGCACTGACGCTCTCCCTACTGAACACGAACTTCACGAGCAGTGAGGCTGGCGATGCTACCACAATCACAATCCCCGACGCCCATGCAGCATGTATCACAACGGGCAAGATACTCGTGCGACGTCAATGTCAGGACAAGGGAACCATGCTGGCCGTTATTGCTACTTCAGGTAATGACCATCGGGTCAAAATCTGGTGCGCTGAGGTAGATGTTAAGAAAACCGGAGCGAACGCAATCCAAGTGCAAATGATAGCAGATAGATATAGCTCCGTAGCAGACATATCATCTCTGGGTCTCATCCGCGAAGATTCTGGAGAAACCAAGCTTCTTGTCTGTGGTGTTGGCATGGAAATGATGGGCATCCGACTACCTTAACTTGTGCAACCGTGGTTACGATGTGATGTTTGCATGGATCGGATGCAGAGAATATAGAGAGTTTCAATATTAAGCAGCCCAGTTTTTTAACCAAGTATGCTGCTAACTGACATTAACATCAGTGTATAAGTAAGAGCTGTCTTGTGAATGTTGGTGACAGCCAGGGTGAGCACGCCGAGAACACGTCCACATGTCGCCACAGCGACTATACTCACAGACATGCAAGCCTGTGCTTGAACTTCCTACCAAACTCATTTTGCACCTCACCACATTGTAATCCAGTTCACATCAAGATGCAGTTCCTCGGTTTGAAACAGAGATACCATGCGGTACGCCTGGCACTCATCACACGTTGGCATGGATGTAAACAAGCATGCCGTCAAATATTTACACAAGATGAACACTTAAGCCCTACCATCTCAGTGGTGGGAATGTCAACACAATATGGTGCCACTCTCCTCCAGCGAGATTTCCTCGAAGCACTCTTATCTCGCCATTGTCGTCACTCTCCGGCATAAGGCTACTAGATTGTCACCCCTTTTCCTTTCTATGGTCGCTGGTTAACTTGCTATCTAGAGTATCGAAAACATTGGATCTCATCGAAAGATCTGGTATTAGGCATTTGTGCAGCGTCCTTCCCCTGGATGATCCAATATGGTTCCAGCAGACGTTACCCACGATCGCGGATACCGATGCTCTATTCAAGGAACACGCCATTTCACCAGTTTGTCGTGCTGCAAAGGGTACTATTACAGAATGGGGCGGTTCTAAGTACGACATAAATCATGTCGTAGCTGTGACATGTACGAATACTGCAAACCCGGGGTTTGACATCACATTATGTAGCACGCTTGGCCTTCGTCCCACAGTCCACCGCACTCTCCTACATGGTCTTGGATGCGCCGGTGGAGTCTCAGCTTTGCGCATTACTCATGATCTTCTCGCAGGAGCGGCTCTTCAGGGGCTGCCAGCGCGAGCTCTTGTTGTTTGTGCTCACTAACTGGATAGGTACCAAAGTACTCGCAAGAGGCCCCATCTGGAATTTACTTGGGTTTCGAAGCCTGATAGTCAATGAGTCTGAGGGTTACAGCGAGCTTAACGTTGGACCTTTTGGTGAGTACATCTATTCCTCGACTGCATACCTAGTCTCTCATGATGCATATTCTATGTTCCAAATCCTGCGGTTTGCCTAATGAAGTTCCCATCACCAAGGGTTTACACCGATTATATCAATGTTTATCACTAGACTCGTCTCTTCTGAGTTGTTTCTTAATTTCACGGCTCTCATCCACTCAACTCCAAGCCTTCGCTCTGACCTCACTCGTGGTTTGCCGAACTCGTACAACTGGGCTTCAGATCTCCCAGGTCTTTCTTCCTTGAACTTTGCTCAGGAAGCATTAGTTCTCTGGAAGTCTAACCTGTCCCATAGCCACGCAGTCTACAGCTCTAGGGGTAATACGATTTCCTCCACTGTTTTCAACATCCTCGATTATATGAGGCATCACGGGAATGGCGGTGATCATAGTGCAAATGGAAGAGATGAAGTCATAGCGTTGGCAATTGGACCAGAAGTTATATTGGAGATGGCAGTCCTGTACAAAGTCTCCACAGAGAACCTGCGGTATGCGGCACTCTGGTGTGAGTGATCATTACTCTAAATACTGGAGCAAGCTTTTGTGGCTGCGCTTTGTTAGTCTCGGTTTATGTCTTGTACTAATATTGGAGCTCCCGGGTTAGCTCTTTTTCAATTCAATCCCAACCAGCTGATGAACATTACATATAATGTCCTAGTCTTGACATCAATGACTTTGTTTTTCCCCGTACAGAAGGTAGATTCTAATATATTGACAGCGAATCAACACTATATCTGACTTGGTGGATGAATTGAGATTTATATGCCGTGACCAAAACGGCATAGGGTCCGAACCCCACCGGCAGTTGAAACAACGTCTGACATCTGCAATCAAGAATTGCGATCTTCACTCCCAATTTCCCCTCTCCTCCGGGGTAAGGAAAGCAGTTTTTTTTCTTTTCTTTTTTTCTTTTTCTTTTTTTTTTTTTTTTTCCAACGCGCTGTGTCTCGGTGAAATTATTTCCGGCACCAAACGAGACCAAACATCCAGAGAGGAATTCCGGGTAAATTGGAGCTCTGAGGGCCAAGCAGACCTCAGTCGCCGATGGACTCCACTTGGTAATGCTGAATGGATACTAACTGACGCTCTTCAAACATGCCATTCCTTAGTTCTTGTTATTCGAGGATCCCTGTGACGCTTTCAGTGGAGTGTATAAGTTAGGTTTGCAGGACCGTGAGCATGCATGCCTATAAAAGCGTGGACGGAGACCCTCCGGTTCTGCAAGAAGAGGGGTTGTTTCAATAAGCTAGTGATCTTTGCGAACAGTATCTTTCTACCGTTCGAACTGTATCTCTTACCATGAAGCTTCTCAACTCTTGGCTCATGGCAAGCGCCATCTCCACGGTTGCTGCGCGGCCGTGGCCGAGAGCTGTAAACACTACGAGTACTTACTTCTTTACATTGTATGGAATGTCTTTTCACGACTATTCCAAACAAACTAACTCTATGCAAGTGGCAACTCATATACGCAAACCGGTTTCAGCACCACTGGAGAACAGCCATCTCCTTCGAATCCCATGGGAAATCCCACCTTGGGTGAGTGTTACATAGTACACCGATTGTACTATCCACGTATTGACGCAAGACCAGGAACTGGCACCACCACCGGGGGTGAAAACTGGGTTGGATACCTGACGACGGGGCAGAATGCGTCTCTCGTCCTCTCCTACAATCTGGCAGTGGGCGGTGCTAGCATTGACAATTCGCTCGTCCAGGGTTCCACAGACGTTGACCTTGCTTCCCAGGTCGATATTTTCGACGAAACATACAGCATCAAGCCGGCTTCTGCGCCTTGGTCGGCGGATAACTCCGTTTTCGGGTTCTGGATTGGAATCAATGAGTATGTCCCCTGTTCAAGTGAAGCCGTTTGAAACAAGCCCAGTACTCACATGTTGAGCTTAGCATCGGAAATGCATTCTACAATACCGATGCCAACACATTCACACCGAAGTTGATCGCGCGGCTTGCTTCCCTAGTGGAGCAAATCTACAGTGCTGGAGGTCGCAAATTCCTCTTCCTCAATGTGCCTCCTACGAGCCGAAGCCCCATGTTCATTAATCAGGGCAATGCCACTGTTGAGCAGCATGCGGCATATTTGGCTGTTTATAATAAAAACCTTGAATCAATGGTGGATGAGTTTAAAATTAATCATACAGACGTAAGTATAATTACGGTGTGTTCGTAGTATTGGAAGACTAACCGACCCTGCTGCTAAAGGTTACTGTCGCATACTACGACTCTTGGTCTTTCATGACAAAGATCCTTGATAACCCCACAGACTACGGTTTCCCCGATGCTACTTGCATCAATGAGGACGGCACCTCCTGTGTCTGGTGGAATGATTATCATCCTTCTGCTAAGTATCATCAGCTCCAAGCGGGGGATATGAAGAAGGTTCTGCAACCTTTGGGGGCATGGTAGCTTACGGGATATCCATTGTACATAAGCTTATTAGTTTGACTTGATGTGTAAATGAAAGAGTGTGTATGGGGGATTATTGCTGGCCTCCTAGTAGTATCTGTCGTTGTATCTCTACGTAAAAGAGTGCCCCCTTGTTAACTGATCATTGAGACAGGACACTGATAATCTGATTTAATTTTCGGATGACAGCGCTTACACGTGTATGACTTAGATTATCATACGATTGATCCTTGCATATTCTTGTTTGGTGTCGAGTCAGATGTACTATTGTCACGATGCATATGACACTGGATGCTGCGATGGACAAGAGAAAACCAGAATTATGCAAGTAAGCCCGACGGGACCATACCTAGAAAGGCACGGACGTGCAAAGATTGCATCTCCTCATCTGTCCCATTCAACTAGTCGGCTTTTGTTAGGCTGTCGATCGCTGTCACGCGTACCTGAAGATTTCATCTCCGTGGCGTTTCATCCAAGGGCCAAGACGGCAAAAGGGAACCCTACATAATTTCCAAGCCTGTCCCCGGATAATTCTGATACCCGTTGACTGAACGAATTGTTACCATCGTCACTCCACTCTTCGAAGTAGTAATTGATTAAACGTGGGTCTGGTTTTCTCAACAACCGAGATGTCAAGGGCTTTGCGTCCCTACGGGCCGAAACCCCGACATCCAGTGTGTTTGTTCCTGATCGGCATGTTTCAAGTCATGGATTCCACGAATCAGTTCGTGCTATCTGTAGTGGAAGGAGGAAGTCCCGACGCAACAATGTGGTGAATTATTATCTTTGTCCAGATCCGACTGAGAGGACTTCTCGGACTTTTGGTATATATAATCCTGCCAGTTCCCCGGCTATGGAAGGATGATTGGGACACAAGCAGTTGATCTGTTGTCAATCCTTCTACATTCTTCTCCTTTGTCTCGTTTGTTCCATTCTGAGCTCTCGTTCCAATGAAATTCCGTACCCTTTTCTTTGCTGCCGTAGCTGGCTCTGCGGTTGCTGCTCCTCTGGCTAAGGAGCAAAAAAAGAGGGATTCCGTCTTCCAATGTTAGTCTGCCCTTCGTCATCTTCTTTCTCTTCTTTCTTCTGTCTTTAGTTTGCAATCACTGTGCTAATAAATAATACAGGGATCGGCGCCAATGAGTCGGGAGCTGAATTCGGCGAGAACAACCTCCCGGGTGTATGGGTATGTGGCCTCGAACAAATGATCACCATACGGTATGAGATGTTCGTTCACCAACTGAGTGTAATTGCTACAGGGTACAGATTATATCTTCCCGGATGTCTCGGCCATTACCACCCTGATTGATAAGGGGATGAATATATTTCGTATCCAATTCAAGATGGAGAGGTTGGTTCCAGACTCGATGACGGGGGCATACGATGAGGCCTACCTGCAGAACCTGACAACAGTAAGTTGTTTATCTGCCAAAAAGAATATCTGGGGTATTGACGATGCTTTCAGGTGGTCAATGCCGTCACTGATGCGGGTGTCCATGCTATCCTGGATCCCCATAACTATGGCAGATTGTGAGTATCTCGAAGGCCCCGAGCTCGCGTATTACGGAGGTTTAAAGATGAGGATGCCGTCTGACTTGATCATGACAGCAATGGCGAGATCATATCCACTGCATCTGACTTCCAAACCTTCTGGAAGAACCTGGCAGGACAGTTCAAGAGCAACTCTTTGGTTATCTTCGATACCAGTACGTCGGCCCAACCGGGGTCTTTCCTATTATCACATTGAGTTGGGTATCCTCGATCCTAACATCAAATCCACAGACAATGAATACCATGACATGGACCAAGAGCTGGTCCTGAACCTCAACCAAGCCGCCATCGACGGGATCCGAGAGGCTGGCGCCACGGAGCAATATATCTTCGTTGAAGGTAACTCGTACACAGGGGCGTGGACCTGGACCGATGTGAACGACAACATGAAGAACTTGGAAGATCCCCAGGACAAGATCGTCTACCAGATGCACCAGTATTTGGACTCGGACGGGTCTGGTACCTCCGAGACCTGCGTATCTGGTACGATTGGCCAGGAGCGCGTCACCAGTGCTACTCAGTGGCTCAAGGACAACAAGAAGGTCGGTATCATCGGTGAGTTCGCCGGTGGAAACAACGACCAGTGTAAAACCGCCGTGAAGGGAATGTTGGATTATCTGGCTGAGAACACGGACGTGTGGAAGGGTGCGCTTTGGTGGGCTGCCGGCCCATGGTGGGGGGATTATATGTACAATTTGGAACCTCCAAATGGAGTTGCGTTCACGGGAATGATGGACGTTCTGCAGGCATACCTGGGATAGGGACACTGCGAAGGATAGGGTGTGAAATAATGTCAGGTCGTCATCTTGTCATTCTGGTGCTGAGCACATTGTAGATAGTTCTATTTCAGGAGGTTCTAAATGCCCCGGCTTTCGGTAAAAGAAATCGGCAAGAGTATCATATCTGTCTATACACGTAAACTGAGTTGTTGACGGTTTTTTGAACAAGCGATCGACTCGATAATACTTTTGACATGAATGGAATGTGACCCACCGATTCGTAGGGCATGGACCACAAAAACACAGCCCCAGTGATTTATGGGTAATGGGGACTAGTCTAACCCTGTACAGTAATTGAAGACACTCTCCATGAATTTTATTTTTATTTTTATTTTTATTTTTATTTTTTTTTGGAGGGACTCAGGAATCTCCACTATGTCGGCAGTGTCGTTCAATCTAAAAGAGATGCCTAAAGGTTAATCGTAAGCTTGATATCGCAAGTGACTGGTCCTTGCATGCATCTTATTACATGCCTATAGTTGCTATCACCACGATAGTACTGAATGAATAACTCCAGGTTGGATTCCACCTTGAGGGATGAAATTCGGTGCCTGATTGACCCAGTGGGAGAATTTTGTTGGATCCAATGGAACGGAAGAAACGGCTTCTGCTGCTTTTACTCGATCTGGTATTCCGTTGACTACCTTAAGGCAGCGCAGGTCTTGTTGAGTCTCCCAATTCAATTTCGATCCTGTGTATGATGCCTGTCTAGAACAAGTTAAGCTGCCAAGCTTTAAATAGGGAAGCCTGCTTGCGCCTTCGACTAGTATCTAAGTACTATTTATGATTTAGAGCGAACATACTTAGTCTACTCCGTACTCCGTAGAGGGATGGTTATTCTAATACTATGGTGGCCGTGTTGTGGATCACAATGCCTCAGATCAGTTTCGATTTGACAACTTTAATTCCGATTGTGGTTCTCGCTTGCTCCAATATTTTTATTCTCATTATTATTATTATTATTATCATTACTACGTACTTATTTTATGGTAGAGCGGCAGATATGGTACCAGATAGGTATAGTCTGAGTTTTTGCAAGGGATCGTCATAGTAATCAGTTGGAGACATCTCGTAATGCTAAGACGACGACGCGTAGGACTCCAGCCACTTATGACGTGGCGATAGGGCTACGGTGACCCCGCCACGAGGCTCGAGTGCCCCCGATCAGGTTTAGTGCCTTACGACTGGTCCCGTTGGACTCGTATGGTAAAGAAACCATCCCGGAGTTGCGGTGGAAACCTCGCATGAATTTATAGAAACATAGCGTGGCGTGGTCCTCCATCGGATCCCCCTGATTGGTCAGATTATTGACGATCTTAAAAAATAAACCTGCGCCTCCTCAACTCGTAAAGTTGATACTGTGGACTTTTAACTCGGGGGGGGGGGAAAGGCTGACGATCATCGGGCAGCCCATCTTAAAACCAACGCGATTCTCTCCCGTCTGACACTTCCTGCCATCTTATTTATTCATTCAGTTTCATTCTTTAACTCACCGTTCTTCACTCACGGTCGGTTTATCCCCACCTATCTATCTTCCTTACTTCAGACGACAATCCACGGGAATTTAGCCGATACATCCAGACAAACTCATACATAGAACGGAACCAATTTCCACATCATCAACACCGTCATCATGGGTAAAGGCGGCCGAGTTTTATGTATTATCACACCTTATGCACTCACCATCGCTTCGTTGGTATGCATCATCATCGTCGGGTTGGGCTGCACAAACTCTGGCTCAAGCACATTAAATGATCTCTACTTCTTTCGGGTAAGGATATTTCCCCCGTCTCTTTGCTGCGATCGGGAACGCCGACTAACAGCAGATTTAGGCCAATCTCCAAAATATGACGACAACCGCATCGAGCAAAAGCACAGTATCCCAGGCTCTCTCCGATGCCGGTGTGACCGTTTCAGATGGAGATATCTCCGCGGCCTTGGAACAAGTCCAAAAGCAGTTTGACCTCAAGGACTTCTACAACATTGGTCTGTGGGGCTACTGTGATGGAAACATCACCAACGACAACTTCGAAGTTTCGGAGTGCTCGAAGCCCAAGGGAGAGTTCTGGTTTAACCCCATTGAGGTCTGGAATTTGCAGGAGACCGGCGTTGAGAATGGCCTCCCCAGTGGTCTGCGCAAGTCTTTGAACCTCTACAAGAACGTCTCCAAGTGGATGTTCATCGCCTATATTGTCGCCTTCGTCGCCACCGTGGTCGAATTGGTAGTCGGTGTCTTCGCTATTTGCAGTCGCTGGGGTAGCTGCGTCACCACGCTTATCTCTGGTGTTGCTTTCCTCTTCACTGCCGCATCCTCCGTTACTGCTACGGCCATGTTCGCCACCGTCACCGGTGCTTTCAACGAGAACCTGAAGGACTATGGTATGCATGGTAGCATGGGCAAGAACATCTATGTCACCACCTGGTTAGCTACCGCCTTCTCCTTGGGAGCTGCTCTGTTCTGGATGCTTAGCACCTGCTGCTGCTCCGGTCGCTCCCCCTACAACCACAAGAACACTCCTCGCGGTGTCACGGCTGAGAAGACCCCTTACACCTATGAGCCTATCGGCCCTCAGGGCCACCAGCAGGCCTCTCCCTACAACACCACCTCCTACCCGCCCCCCCCTCCTACTCAGAACCGGTCAAATGCCTATGAGCCCTTCCGCCACGTCTAAGCGACACCATATATGAGCAAACCATATTTCCAAACAAGTCAATAAAAGGAATTAAAGAGAAAAAAAAAAAAGGTGGTCGTACGACTCGACCAATGACAATCTGATGATCCCATTTGAGCTTTATTGAAGCATCTTAGCGAGGATCCTCATTTATGAACATAATGCCAGGTTACAGCATGAGCCGTTTGGGATTTGTATTGTACTTCTGTGTTTTATTATTATTCGACTGGGTGGATAAATAATCCTCGCCTGTTTTCTTCGTTTTGCTCTGGAATTTCACCGTGGATATAGATTGATGTCTATGACATAGATACCCTCCTTCAATTTACTTTCTGCTTCACATTATCATTACTGCTTGTGAGAACTAGCATTCTGGACTTGCTTTTGCCGTCTTAAAGATTTTGGATTGCGTAGATAAAGTATTGAGGAGTCAGTCACAGGTCGATCTGTCATAAGCTTTCATTGTAGAGTGTCCGATATCTGTTCGTCTTGGTACATGGAGCGTAAAATATAAATACAGTGAAATTAATCCTTCCAGTGGATCTGCATCACCCATATCGCCCCGAATCAGCCATCGAGAAGCAACCGCTGAAAGTAAAGATATTATCTGAAACATTAAACCCGTCATAAGTGAAATACAAAAGAGTTATTAAGAAAACACCTATTTCAACAAGATAAGGATAGAATTCGGCACGGTGAATCAGGGAACTAGAAAAGAGACAGGTAGCGTACTCGTTGCTCAACACAAAGAACATTATTCAGGAGGTTTAGAATAAAACGGCCGCTGAGGTACTCCCTTTTCATCTACAGGGATGTGTGCCCAGTTGCGACGGAACTTGCGTTGAGAGAAAACATTCTGGTCTGCCCGAGCCCATTTTTTGAAGGGCGTCTCAGGACCGTCGCACCAGCTGGGTTCTGTTGGGAAGAGATGTCGGAGAGAGAGAAACCAGTTCTCGTTGGGACTCTCCGCTTCACTGGCTGCTTCTGATTCATTGCTTGAAAGGGGCGCCTCGAGAGCTGTGGAGGGCTCTTCATCCCCCAGCTCAATGCTGGCTGTCTCGTGCGTTTCATCTACAACACCGTCGTCTTCTTCGCTATTGATTTCGCTTTCTGCGATGACGGACTCGTTACCATCTAGGTTTCTCAATGTGCTGAGCTGAGTAGTCATCTCTGAGCGTAGCTGTTCATCAACTTCCGAGGCCGGTTCTACGGCTTCTGAGTGCTGTTCCTCTACCTCTGGTTGCTGCATTTCGGCTTCCGGGCGTTCGGTGGTCTCTTCTGTGTGTTTTTCGATCTCTGTATGATGACCATCGCCAGGGGCACCCACATTGTTCTTCGTATGTTGAGTAGGCGACGGCGTAGTGAATGACATTCTATCGACATCCGTGTCAGATTGGGCACTCTGGGCTGCTGGTCCAAAGGAGTGCGCGTGAAAGTTGGAAAACTTATCCACAAGGCTGGCAGTAAACGAAATATCTGCTCCATTTCGAAGACGTAATGGACTCGCCACCGTGTCAGATACGCTTGGAGTGATATTCTGTGCTGCGGCCACTTTGATCCCTTCTGCGGTAAGACTTCGTTTCTTATGCGTTGGTTTGGAAAAGTGTGATGTGAAATATTCTTCATACCCCAGCGATTTCGTCTCCAAAGAAAGACATTGCTCCAAGTAATGTGGATATTCCTCCAAGTGCTTGATAACGAAATCGTCCCACAAGAAAGACCGCTGTAAACTTCCTTTGTCTCGTACGGCTTGCAATATTGCACACAGTTTTCTGAAGTGTAGAAAGTCTCCGACATAGCTTGGATAATCATTTCGAAACTTCTCATGTATCCTTTGCGCCTCCAAGTGTTCTGCAGAGTGACGAATATAATCCTGGCGACGAGAAACGACACCAGAAGCTGATCTGGTTTCCCCTACGATGCCTGCATCTGTATTCTCGTTGTATGCAAATTTATGTCGCTTTGAAGCAGGTCGCTCTTCCACCCCAGCGGTAGATGCAGGACGCTTTAAAGGTGATCTTCCGCCATGCTCAGGCGTGTCATGTGCCAACCCCTGGCTTGGCACTAACTCCTGTCCTTTCTCCTCGAGCTCCATTGATGAGAGCACTTCATCGTGAGATGAAAATGGCTTCGAGGAATCCTGAGATTCAAGTGTAGACATAGGTATAGGAGCATTTGAGTCATGCTGTTTAGGGGCAGAAGAGTCGAAGACAAGGGCAACGTGTGAGTTAGGAGTTGCATCTGGCATCAACCAGTCACCTGTACTCATCTGTGTCCCGAAAACTTCAATATCATTCGTCTCACCAGCTTCACTGGCCCTTGAGACTTTTGTAGTCTGGGTGCCTTCTATATCGTCGTTGTCAGTTGCGTATGTATTAAAGATGCGTGATTGAGACGACGATTTGGCCGCCTGGGATGATGACTGTTGTGTGTGGTGTGATTCCAGACTAGCCTTATCCTTGTCCAGCCTCGCAGAACGTAGGTGTTTGAGATTAGCTAAAGGTGTTTCCAGAACTTGCACATGCCCGCGTGCGGGAAGTGAAGACCCAGAACTAATGATCCCTTGCTCCGACTGGTTGGTAAAATTCGATTGTTGTGACCCAACAAGTGGGCAGGGAACAGACGTATCCATGACTGAATCCTCGCTTTCTGCATCGGATTCCTCTTGGAGATCGTGTCCAGCAGCTCTGGTATTGTTGTGCACAGGTTCAGAGATATGCTCCTCGTTTGCATTCTTTTCAAACGGCGAATTCTCCATGGGTAGATCATTGCTCTCTTGAACTGCGGAAATAGCTCGGCTGTCTTGCTGAGTTTCGCGCACTGATGTCGAATCGACTTCCTTTGCTTGCTTCTCTTCTGGTGCGTTGCCTAGTTTTGTGATACGTACGCCGTTGCGTTTCATCATCGCCCCCGTCACAGGGCTACTGTCTGCCGGTAGTTGTCGAGGACGGGAAACACGTTCAGGAGAGCTTTCAGACCAGTCCGAAGTTACGGGTTCATCGTCGGATTCTGCATTCGTTTGAGCTGTGGGATAGTTGATATTTGGTGAAAGCGCACGAGACTCAGCCCGCTCAGACTCAAAGCCCCCTAGTCCGTCCCGTTCACTTAAACGACTCCTCTGTAGCGCAATTTGATTCCACTGGGTTAAAAGTTCAGGTGGTACATGTCCTTTGATGGAATCCCCATAATCGGGCGGCACCCATTGACGAGTGTGCTGTTCAAGCAGTGTGACTTGGTTTTTGGGTATCCTAATGTCCCTAGTTCTGATACCAGTCATACCATGCCAGGGGTCTGTGTGGCTAGAGCTTGAATTCTCAGATGGATGCTTCATTTCAGGTGGCTTTTGCTTTGGTGATGACCGTGGCGAATTGGGATTCTCGTAGTCCTGCCCTTGTTGTATACCTGCCTTGCCCGCCATTCCCCCATCAGTTTTCGGGTTTGGCAACTCATAATCTGCATCGTATCGCTGCTGGGGGGCTGTATGACCATTGTGCTGAACAGGACGTATCAGTCCAGGACGAGAGTCTGACGCAGATCCTTGAGCTCCTTGCCGAGGAATATCACTGGCGCTTTTAGCAGCATGTGGGCTGCTTCCCCGTACCTCAGTTCTGTCAGCAGATTCATCGCTGACTGGAATGGCAACCGTTCCATGCTCTGTATTTTCTGGAAAATTACTGTCGGCCGGCTTGGTATGAGATTCCAAGTATCCAAGTAGCGCATTTGAAACCGCTGAGCTGCGCTTAGTTTGTGTTGGGGGCATCATAGATGGTACTCCCAAACCCACGAAGGATGTCTGGACCTGGGACTGTAGAAACTGTTGCGAGACATGCTTTTCAGAGACGTCGTGAGTTTGAGACTTTGGAGAGTCATCCAAGGAATACGCCTTTGGTGAAGTCGCAGCACGGCGGCTCTCCCGAGACTTGATGGTTTCGAAAACTTTCTTCATCAAGCTTCGTATACTTGCACTCTTCTTAATTGATTTGCCTTGTGGCGCGCCTTTGTACTTGCCCTTGTCCCACGCAATACTAAGATTCCTAACGTATAAATGAATTTTCGGGGTAGATATGGCATATTCGAGCACTATCTCATAGTCCAGTAGCTGGACGTAATGGTTTAGAGTCACGTCTCTGTTTACTGGGCGCTCGCGGGCCTCCCTTTCGAGTCCCTCCAAAGACTCTTTTGCTAGCACTGCTTCGATCTGAGTTTTGGAGTCGGTTAAAGTTGTCACATATTTCCCTTCGCTTTCTTCCCACTAAAAATAATTATGAAGCGGTTAGAATATTATATACCTTCAACGACTGGAAGCTTACATTGAGAACTATAGTGTACTGTGGAGAGCGACGGGCAAAACGAAGATTACTGCCATCGTCATCAAATTCCGAGCTGTCGGCCTGCCCCTTGATGTAACGGGAAAGAAAGTCTTCAACCAATGGCGCAACCCACCCATTTATTGAAGTCATTGTGTAGATGCAGAAATCGCGTCAGAATAGAAAGCGTCATAGTCTGGTATACAAAGTAGTCCGGTATAACGCATGACTGTCAGTCAAAGTGCAGGAGAGACTTTTCTTTTAGACGGGTTGATTAGATAGAGAGTGACCATAATATACATCATAGTTCAGGGAACTGCATCATCCATCCAAAGTGCTATTCATTCTTAGAGCATAAGGGTGAATCGGCATATAAGGCGCTGTTACCTCATGGATACTAGTCTCTTTGTTCTCTCCTCCATTCGGGTTTGACACGGTTAGGCCCTTTAGACGCGCTTCACCGCCCAGGGTCCACGCCAGCCACAGCTCCCTGCTGCGCCACAACCACCACCACCACAACCACGTCATTGGGCAGCATGTCACGGGCATTTTGGCGGCGGGCATTGTGCAGGGAAAAGAAAAGCATCGATCAATCTGTATCTCACCCCTCGGGCGTCCGTGCAAATCCTCATATCTCGGCTTAGAGTATAAACTGATTTGAAGTTTGTGGTATATTCTCAAATCATGCCGAGCCAATCTTTCTATGCTTGGATACGCTCAGCACAGACTCCAGTCAGTTCCCTTCACGAGCGATCGAAGCTTCTCCACAGGTAGATGCGACGGCCGCATGCAATTATCTACTTTCGACTGAGCCGGTGTGATTTACCTTCAACGTCTAGCCTTAGACACTCCGCACCTCTTATTCGTCTGGATAAGACGAAGCCCTGATGGCTTCACAACAGTCTCAAGGGACATCAAGTCCATCCGCGTCATCAATCTTTCTTCCGCTAGGACGACGGGGCTCTCGGACATCTTTATCAACCCACGCCGAACGGAAGGGTCTAAACGCTGCACTAGACCAGATTCATACGGCAGCTTACCAGTCTGATTCTCTTACCACATTTAACGACTTTACGAATCCACCCGCTCCCACTTCCGCGACTGAAGAGAAAAGCTTCTCAGGCGAGCTACAAGGAGGCTTGAGTGGGTTATATAGTCGGTTTCGAACTTCTGTGGGCGGTGTCAGGGACATTGTAAGCGGCGTGGGAAAGTCGCTGGACAGATCCTCCACTGAAGACCATGGAATAAGAAGTCCGCCGTCGGAGCGCTCCGTCTCGAAATCTGCTCATGGCTCGACAGCTTCAATACCGGAGTCTCAGCAGCACCAACCGGGCTCATCTCAGGGTTCAAGATTACACTCACCAACATGCATAAGTCACCAATCTACGCAAGATGGCTTTCCTTTCCTACTGGCTGGGAAAGGCCCCAGGCTTTCGTCGAAAACAGCGAGTATATCCTCAAAGGCCTCTGTCCCCCCCTCGCCCGCGATGAAGTCTCCTGTTGTGCCGTTGCCCAAAAGTACGACTAGTTCAGTAGTTGTAGACCCGACAGTTACTGAGCTTCATGTCAACGCTATCAAGGAACCTCATAACTCGAGCAACAACTCCGTGAATCTTTCCTCTCACAGCTTTCAATCGATCGATTCACTGAGCACAGACAAAGAAGATGGCCCTCTCACTGCATCTATAAGCTCTTCAGGGCGGAGCCAACGATTATCACATTCCCCCGTCTTGCAGGCGAAGGCCCAGCACTTCTCGTTTGAAGGCCCAGGCACCTCAGATGTTAGCAGGTCATCTACGATGAACAGTCAGGTCCCGGATAGTTTTAAGAGGTCAGATAGCCAGGTCACTCATGAGTTAGATACATCGTTACCTGGTCCGGTGCGAAAAGCGAGGCATTCAGTCGAAGGAGTACATGATGGGACGGAGAGAATCAGGTCGAATTCAGGGGCTTCATTCAATCCAGATAAATCTGTTGCTGCTCCAGTTACTGCAGCGAGTAATGTCTCTCAATTCTCCGGTAATACTGACAACTCGTTTCCTGATAATCAACCTCCATCTGCTGCTGCGACACCTATGCCATTGGTAGAGAGGGAGGGCTCACCGAAAGAATCCTCAAAGGCACTTATCAAGAATAAACCCAAGGAAAGACTCGTTCTTCCAAGCTCGAGCCGCTTACCAGGATATGTGGCTTCTCAAGCCTCCCCAAGCGATAAATCAATGGGCTCTGCTGCTGTTACTCCGCTGAGCACAACGGTTGACTACGGCCCTAGTCAGGATGGGCGTAGCTGGCGTTCCCATGCGACTGGCGATGGTGTTATGTCGCAACTCCGGAGTAAACTGCTCAGTAAGGATTTTTGGATGAGAGATGAGAACGCAAAGGACTGCTTCCATTGCGGCGAGCCATTCTCTACTTTTCGACGCAAACACCACTGTCGGACCTGCGGCCAAATATTCGACTCAAAATGCACACTTTTGATCCCCGGAGACAGATTCGGTCAACCGGGCACTATACGCGTCTGCAAGCCGTGTGAAGCTATGATTAATGGGCATGATGATGATTCCTCGGAGTTCTCAGATAGCGAACAGAGCCCAGTTGTGGTCAATCCTCGAGTCTCCGATTTAGGCTTGGGAAGTTACCCGCGTCCCACTGCCGACGACGATGACGCGTCCTCTATAGTTTCTCAATCGATAGATCAGGTTATGAAGACACCGACAATGGCCATTCCGGCAACAAGACGTGCCGGCGAAGGCCACAATCGCCGATCGGCTGTCCTAGAGATCAGCCCGGATCGGCCATTGGCTAGGCCAACATCCTCAAGATCGCTCAAATCGTCGCTCAGTGGGAGGACTCATTCAATGGGCCATAAGCGCCATCACTCTCGTCAGCAGTTCATTCGAAACTTCAAGCCTTATCATGACGATCGAGCTCCCTTCCAGAGGCGGCATGTAGAGGACACTGCTCTTGAATCACGACTCCCTGCGTTCCACAAGGACAATATCATCGACCCGGATCTGGCACAGTACCTCTCTGATGATGCCTCGAGTGGCGACGAGCAGCCAAGCCTGCTATCAGCCGTATCAGAAGGGTCATTGTCTAAAAGCGGTGGTGACAATGAAAGAACAACGTTCGGGGGGTTTCTCGCTGCCATGAAAAAAGGCAGATCTGCATTTGGGGACAGGAGCGTTGCAAACTACAGCCATGTCGGCCGCGAACCAGATGAGGGAAGCATCAGCAGCTCGAGAGCAGTGAACCTTCCTCGTCCTCGCCGGCGTAATCTTAGCGTTGCGAGCAGTGTCCACCAACGCCCCTCACCCAGGGCGTCCAAAGACAGTGTTTTCAACCAACAGGACTCTGCAACTGCTGCCCACGTATTCCCTACTGGGGCAACTTCTAGCGGGTTCAAGATGACACGAAGCTCGTCTATGAGGGGATCTGGTGCTCCGCCGGTAGAGTTAAATAAGGCTAGCCTACAACATGTTCGCAAGCTCCTCCGGCAACTTCTGAAAGACGCTTCGATACCTCATGTCCAGAGCTGGGAGACTGCTCTGCTTCCCATACTCCTAAAAGCAGCGGATGAGGTTGATCCAGACGTTCAGGGTGGCGACGATATGGATATCCGTCACTACGTCAAACTCAAGAAGATCTTGGGCGGTCGGCCTGGAGATACATCCTATGTATCCGGCTTGGTTTTCACAAAGAACCTTGCCCTCAAGAGCATGTCTAGGTGCATCCCGCAGCCGAAGATACTGATAATTGCGTTTCCACTTGAATATGCCCGTCATCAGCAACATTTCATGAGCTTGGAGCCTGTCATCCGCCAGGAGCGTGAGTTTCTCGAGAATTTAGTAAGCAGGATAGCTGCTCTACGGCCTAACCTGCTTCTGGTTGAGAAGAATGTCTCTGGGCTAGCTCTAGATCTGCTGGATAAAGCCAAAATTGCAACGGCATACAATGTCAAGTCTTCCGTCCTTGAAGCTGTATCCCGATGCACCCAAACTAGGATAATCACTTCCATGGACAAACTTGTGACCACTCCTGTGACTAGCGAGTGTGGTAGCTTCGATGTCAAGACCTATGTTTATAATGGATGTAAGAAAACATACATGTACTTGTCCGGCTGTCGCAAAGAGCTCGGATGTACAATTGTTCTTCGTGGTGGCGACAGTGAAGTGCTCTCAAAGGTGAAACGAATTACTGAGTTCATGACCTATGTTGTTTACAACCTTAGGTTGGAGACTTGCTTGATGAGGGACGAGTTTGCTCAGATGCCGGCGTCATCCGAGACAGAAGCCGGCAGGGAGGCGATTGATGCGGCACGCTCAAGCATCTTAACTACAGCAAATAAGAGTGGGGAGAAATCAGGTTCACCCCCATCAAGCCTGCAGCAGGAATCGATTGAGAAGAGTGATGGATCTATCGCAGAGAAGTCCACTGTTGCCAGTGAGGTCACAGAAGTGCCTGATGACGTTCCCATGCCGACGTACTATCAGGACTTTGTGCATGATAGTGAGGCAAAGATCCTCTCTGCCTCTCCGTTCGTCAAGTTTGAGCCCCCTTATTTGCTGAAACGCGCAAGAGAAATGGAACGGAGGCTAGCCTACCTGAAACGTCTGCGGGACCAGAACCTTGACTTTAACCCATCATTAGATGAAAAAACCAGGTCACAAAAGTTCGTTCTTGTGACTCCTGAAATGGTCCACGAATCACCTCAGGATGCTTCCCCGAAAGTAAAGGAGGTCTTGCATGCGGCTCATGACGCCGAATATGACAGAGCCCTGCATAACTATCAAACTCAGAAACGTCAATGGGAAGCCTATATTGCTGGAGCAGCAGGTGTTTTTGACCCATATGCACATCAGAATATTGTCGTTCTCTTCAGTCTTGTCTGCACTACGTCATCAATCCCTTGCTCAGGCCCGGATCTTCTTGCTTTGGAATACTATAATGAGCACGGTGATGACGCGATGTTTGAACCCGATTGTGCGCTTGGCCAATATGTGGAGGACATATGCCTCAATGCCAACACTATTTGCAACGTAAATGGGTGTGAGAAGCGGATGTTTGAACATCACCGTCAGTACGTACACGGAGAAGCCCAAATAAGCGTTTTCATCCAGCCGTATCCTTCGAAACTCCGAGGTCTTCAGGACACAATTTTGATGTGGAGTGCCTGTAAAATATGTGGGAATGAAACCCAGGTCTTCCCTATGTCTGAAAGCACGTGGAAGTATTCGTTTGGGAAATATTTGGAGCTTTCCTTTTGGAGCAAGAATCTTCATGCTCGGGCTGGCGTCTGTCCGCACGATTTGCAGCGTGACCACCTCCGCTACTTCGGCTTCAAAGATGTAGCCTTACGCATCCATTACGATCCCATAAATCTACTTGAGATCATCGTTCCAAGGACGCGGGTTACATGGAAAGTGGACAACGATCTAAAGCTCAGGAATGACATTTATCTCAAGATTGAACAGCGTCTGAACAAGTTCATGCTCTCTGTCAAAGGGCGCTTGAAGGGCATTAATGTTGAAAGTGTCATTCCCAAGCTAGCAGAAGATTGCAAGCGAGAAGTTGAAGCGCTAACCAAAAAGGCTAACGAAGATCATGCAGCTCTGATCAAACAATTACAAGACAAGTATATCAATTCCCGTTATTGGGAGATTACACCTTTGAACGAAGTGGCACGTTTTGCTCAGGAGAAAGTCGTTGAGTGGGATACTGCATTTGCGGAATTTGAAAAGAACTTCTTTCCTTCCGAGAAGGATATTAGGAGACTGGCAACATTGCAGTTGAAGAAAATCTTCTTGGATAAAGATGCATCTGTTACTTCTCTTACTTCAACTGAAGAGGCCCTGACCACCCCTACGGAGCCTGAGAGCGAGAATACTGAAGAGCCGGAAAAGCCACGCCCGATGCGCCGCATGACTTTGTCTCCGGAGAAGGCGCAAGATGTCCTAGTGTCTGTCGTTGAAGAACACTCGGGCAAAAAACAGAAAGCCGAGGGCCAAGACAATGACTCCGCGAAGGTTGAAGAAACTGATACACCCAGCCCCTCACCTGCACCAGAGGAGAGGCTGTCATCTTCTCCTGCAGACGAAGCCATAGCAAAAAAAGAAGTGCAGCACCTGGACTTAGCGTTGCCTTCAAACCAACCTGAACAGACACTTATGGATGTGAATGACCAGGACACGGTGGGTAAACCTGAATCAGAGCCATTAGGAACCGATTCGGGTACAGGTGCTCGGGAGGCCATTATTCCCGAGCAAGGAGACTCCCAGGCACTGAGCCAGCGGAACTATGATGCTGATAAACCGATACACTCTCCCGATTCTTCTCCGAATCAACACCGTTCAGCAATTCCACGGCCAGCCGAGGGTATTACTAGGCGCAATGCAAAGGCAACTTCTCCACCCCTGTTCCGTGCCCAGTCACAGCCAGTGCAGCTTCAGAAGGAAACAGTGTATGACAATACTCCCCTGAAGGGGTTCAGAATCAACCCTGGGAGAATTGGTGGCCGCGACGGTACTGCTAGCCCCCCTCCATATGAAGTGAGGTTCAAGGGCCCAGACAAAAAGCTATCAGACCGGTTCGGTCTCAATGCCTTCCGAAACGGAAGACTTACGCCCGGTCCATCTCTAATACCTCGCTCAATACCGACAAGAAAGGGTCACACACGTGTTACTTCTCTAGCCAAGCACTTCGAGCAATTGAGCCGAGAGTTCGAAAAGGAGCGACAACGTGAAAGAGCCCAGAGAGCCGCCAAACGTTCACAATCACGTGCATTTCCACTTGCAAGTTCAAAGCCGATTGTGGAGGTGTACAAAAATGTTAGGGAGGCAGTTGAGGAACGAGAGCCCTCGGGTGAAGGAGAAGACCTCCTCTCATCCACATCGCGGACTTCCATAGACGACTCAAGCAAAGACGGTGAAGCACCCCCAGCAAAACCGTCGCAAGAAGGAGAAAGAAAGGATCTTACTTCACAAGAGCCATCAATCACGCCAGTGGAAGCTGACAGTCTCATTCAGAGTACGGATCAAATCTTATCAGAGGGTGAAGCAGAGGAGATACATAGCGATGAAGACCGCTCTTCAGTGAATGGGCTACAAGTTACAGATTCAAATGAAGAACTACCCAAGATGTCACCGGAAGATGAACAGCTCGACCTGAAAGAGTTCCCAAAACACGAAAGGAGTACGCTTCTGAAGCTCCTAACAAACTTCTGGTCGGAGCGTTCTGCCAGTGGATGGACTCCCCTCGAATATCCACTGACCATGTCCGACCATGTTTTTGCAGATTGTGATATTATCGTACGCGAGGATGAACCGAGCTCGCTCATTGCCTTTGCTTTAGATTCTCATGATTATAAAGAGAAGCTAGCGAGCATCCAGAAACGCTATGAGGAGCTCGATGAGAAAGACACGGATCTGGGGGAAGGACCAGAAGCTATGAATGAAGCACGGGTTGAGCATGCTCTTTTGAGATCTACGGGAACGCACCTCAAGTATCAATTCCAGGAAGGTCAGGCAAAAATGCTTTGCAAGGTGTTTTATGCCGAGCAGTTCGATGCTTTGAGGAAGAAGTGCGGAATTGCCGAGCGTATTGTAGAATCACTATCCCGATGTGCAAAATGGGATTCAAAGGGAGGGAAAACAAAATCCATTTTTTTGAAGACGCTGGACGACCGGTTCATTCTAAAATCGCTGTCGACTATCGAGACCCAAGCTTTCCTCAAGTTTGCTCCAGCGTATTTCCAGATCATGTCTGAAGCACTGTTTCATGAGTTACCATCCGCGATCGCAAAGATGTTCGGATTCTATCAAGTGATTATCAAGAATCCTGCCACAGGCACCGAGTTTAATTGGTTTCTTTTGCTAATGGAAAACCTGTTCTACGACCGCGTTCCGACGCGGATTTTCGACCTCAAGGGCTCAATGAGGAATCGCAAGGTACAGAGCACCGGGGAACGCAACGAGGTCCTGCTTGATGAGAACATGGTAGATTTCATCTACGAGACACCGCTCTTCACCCGAGAGCACTCTAAAAAGCTTCTGAGCCAAAGTGTCTGGAACGACACTCTCTTCCTGGGCCGCCAAAATGTCATGGATTATTCACTCATGATTGCTATCGACGAGAGCCGGTCGGAGTTGGTAGTCGGTGTTATTGACTGCATCCGTACCTATACGTGGGACAAGAAATTAGAGTCATGGATCAAGGACCGTGGATTCGCTGGCGGTGGTAAGAATCGACCTACTGTGACCAGTCCCAAAGAATACAAGAGTCGATTCAGGGAGGCAATGGCCCGATACGTTCTTCAGGCCCCAAGGTTAGTCACTCCTCATAAGATTACATGAATCTAGCTCGCTGATAATACTTCCAGTTGTTGGAGTCAATTCCAACAGCCCCAGATGTATCGGTACACTCCGGTAGAGCAACCTCCAGGCCTGGCATACCATGCGTTAGACGGGGACGCTGCCGAAGGAAATGAATCAGGTGGTTCCTAGAGGACTATCCAACTTAGTCTCTATGATGATGATGAAAGTATATGATTTTTACGACACGATCCATTCATTCCTTTGAAAGATAGCGACATAGCAAAGGCGTTCACGGCATCAGCATAGCGAACTGCGCATACTCCCCATTTCGGACGTTCCTTTTTTGAGCATTTCCCTGTGATTATCAATCACGAGATATATTAAACTAAGTAATGTATTGGGTGACTGGGGCTGTATTATGAGAAACGGCATTGTGCACTTGTATTTCAGTGTCTTCATACGAATCCATGTATATATTACAACTCTACGTGAAATATGAAAACAGTCCTGATCAAACCTCAGGGATTTCCGAAATCTTGAACAACGAGATCAGCGAGATCAAGAAGAAAAAAAGGAAAGAAAGGGAACCTTGTCCAGGTCGCAATGCCCAGATAATATTACGTACATGGCTATGAAACGGAAATTCCACTACGAGTGACGGATCCTTATACTCGTTCCGTTTCACCGACCAAAGCCCTCCCGAAAATCTCGGCGGAATTCGGGAAACTTCGGGAATTTGATTTGCTCTCCACACCATTTCCATCCATATGCTTCGAGGGAGTATATCTTTTCCCTCTCTGTACTTTTCTCCTTTTCCCACACACTCTCTCTTATCTGATTCTCCGCTTTCTGCACTCTAGGACAGAAACAGTTTCGAGGGCATTGCCATAGTTTTCTTTTTGAAATGTTATGAGAAAGTGTCTCTAGGGTCCGCTACCATACCACCTTTGCAATGAGACATGCAAGTCTTCTATGAGGCATTTGCATTTACTGCAGCCTCGGCACAGGGCATTCCCCGCATTCATTTTTGAGCCTTTTTTTATTTTTCTTTTTCGGTTCCTGTTAAGAAGGGAAGGTCTCACTCCTTCTTCTTCTCCTTTCCCCCTTACATGTGGGAATGGAGTTCTTCGAGGAGATAATTTGCTCCCTCAATCGCCTTGCTATAGGGTATACGGTTCTTGGCCTATGGAACCAAGACCCCATGCCTGGAATGTGACTACCAACCTACAATGACTCGAGACTTTTCTCAGTCTTAACTTAACATGAATCCTGCGGTTCCTCGAACTCGATTGACGAATCTGATCATTATGAACGTGAACATGAAGATCATTAATCTAGCTTTTGATCGCAAGAAACCACCAAAAAGCAGGCAGGCTAACTAACGCCAACTCAGGATGAATACAGATTATGTTCTGAAGGGTGAGTCACCTCGTGCGCTTCCGGACCGAATGGGACAGATAAGAGCACACACTCCACGGCCATTCACCCGACACCACCGCCAAGCTACACCCTCCCGACTAATGAATCTCGCAAGGAAGGATTCGGGGATCAGGGGATCACTTGAAATGGGCGGAGCTTTCCGGTCGTCATACTTAGCCGAGACCCGTCTACGACATTTGAGGACACCCTCGTCGCTATTTACCTACCCAATTGCTGTCGTTACCACGTCATGCAACAAGGGCGATACTGCTGTCTGGATTTACTCAATCAGACCAAGGTTCTCCTCAGCAGGGACCACACGGACAGTGTTGGTGTGGCCCTGGCCTCCGCGCCAGCCCTGGACACAGACAATGTTGTCTCCCTTGTTGATGATACCGAGCTTGATACCGTGGGAGATAGCCCACTTGAGACGGCGGTCAACGTCCTCCTGCCAGATCTTGACGTTGAAGTCGGGCTTGTTCTCGGGGAAGAGGAAGGGCCAGACACCACGGTAAAGGTGAGAATACTACAGACAAATCAATCAGCGCAATTCATAACGATAGACGATATACAGAATTGGCAACTTACCCTCGAAGCTCTGGGGTTACGGGTGACCATCAGGATGGGGCACACAGGGCGGTACTTGGAAAGAAGGCGAGCAGTGTTACCACTTCACCGGCCAGTTAGCGAACATGTCTAGTTTTAACGAGACCATACGATACGTACCTGGTGGTCAAGACAACAATGGCACCGGCGTTAAGCTCAAGACTAGCGCTAACGGCAGCCATGGCGATGGATTCCACGGTATCAGTGGGGCGGGGAGCGAGGTTGCGCAACTCATCAAAGACATTGAAGTGGGGAATGGCAACCTCTGCCAGTAAACAGGTCTCGCTCATCATCTTAACAGCCTCGCAAGGGTATGAGCCCTTGGCGGTCTCACCAGAAAGCATGACACAGTCGGCTCCGTCTAGAACAGCGTTGGCAACATCGGACACCTCGGCACGAGTGGGACGAGGGTTATATGTCATGGACTCGAGCATCTGAGTGGCACAGATGACGGGCTTGCCCTTGATGTTACACTTGGCGATCATCATCTTCTGGGCGATGAAGACCTTGGGGGCGGGGATCTCGATACCAAGATCACCACGAGCAACCATGACACCATCAGTCTCCTCAAGGATCTCGTCGAAGTTGTTGACACCCTGCTGGTTCTCAATCTTGGCGATGATCTGAATCTCCTTACCCTCTTCACCCAACACATCACGGATGTGGCGGATGTCACTTCCCCGACGAATGAACGAGGCAAAGATCATGTCGACGCCGTTCTTGACACCGAACTTCAGATCACTGATATCCTTCTCGGAAAGGGCGGGAAGGTCAACATCGGTGCCGGGCAGGTTAACACCCTTGCGAGAGGAGATGTTACCATTGTTAAGACACTTGACGCGTAGGGTCTTGTCGTCGACGACCTCCAGAACCTGGAAGGAGAGGATACCATCGTCGACATAGATGAGCTTTCCGGGAGCGATCACCTTGGTAATGTTCTTATAGTCCAGGTACCTAACAATTACATTGTTAGTCTAAACAAACCCGGGCCTCCAACCAAGCCATTCACGGACTGATCCGGGGAATTGATGAAGACTCACATGTTCTGGTCGTCGCTAGCAGTGGCGTATTTCTCATCAGTGGTGATGTTGAGCTCGTGGCCCTCCTTGATGGGGATATCCTTGTCATCGGTAGTGTTTCCGGTACGGATCTCAGGTCCTTTCTGCAGTGCTGGTTAGTATTGTTTAGCCCTGGCAAAGCTCCGGTCTAGACTTACGGTATCAAGAGCAATGGCGAGGGGACGTCCGGTCTGGACTCTGGCGGCCTCACGGGCGTTATCGATAACAGATTGGTGATACTACGGTGAAAATTAGCAAATCAGACCTACGACAAAGACGAAACCCCAGGAAGAGTGACAAACTCACCTCATACGAACCGTGGGAGAAGTTCATGCGAACAACGTTAAGGCCGGCTATTGAATCGCTGTCAGCTAAAGAAATTACAGAGGTCATGGGGCTTCGCCGTACATCTGCGGAGAGCATTGATCTTCTCCACCGAGTTGGTCTTAGGGCCTGCAATGGGAAAAAACGTTAGCACCATCCATATGAATTACTAAAACCTAGTCTAGGGTGAGGGGAGGGCAAGGAGACCCTGAGATTTTATGGTTGACACTTACCAATGGTGCCAATGATGGAGGTGCGGCGGAAGTTCTTCGCGGGCACCATCTCCGTGTTCAGCTTGGAGTGCCACTCCAGCTTCATACGGTTGCTCAAATGGTCGAGAGAGCTGCTAGCGGCCATTTTGAAAGCTTCCCTGTCTACACTGGAAAGATGAAGAAGAGAAGATGGATTGGGAGAGAGGAAGTTGTGATTTGGATGAATGGAAGAATTGGGGGGGTGGAAGAAGAGGAGGGGGAGATGGGCGATAAAAAAAGATCGGAGAAGTTGGCCAGAGAAAGAGAGCCGGTGAGCGAGGGGCTGCTTTGGGTTTGGTTTGATTTGCGGGAGTGGGTGTGTGCCCGGGAGGGAAAATGTTGTTGGCCGCCTTCTCATTAGTTGAGAAAGGAAGACAGGTTGCCCAGTATCTCCGGTCGGTTCCCCGCGGCTGGCACAACTCTGGGATTTTTTTTTCCCCCTCTTGTCTTTTTTACAATGGATCGGCTGCCAGTAACTCTTACCTTTACTAATTATTCATCCGATATCTATATCAATTTTGGCCACCCACGAAAAAACAAACAAATGATCAACTGGACCTGTCGGAGGTCCGAAAGAGGAAAGACACCAAGAACCTCCATCAACTCCGGAGTACACTGCCATCTGGCACTGTTTTCCCACACTCCACTTCCAGAGCAGACCAAATTCACCCATTGTTGCCTTATCCACCTATGTACGGTGTCCCCGCCATCTATCTATATGATGTGTACGATCATGGTGGCTCAATACCACATGATTAGTACACCATGTAATATCTCAAACGATCCTCGACGTCAGACCACTCTCCCTATAGAATAAGAAACAGTAACGTCGTGAGGTATATTTGACATTAAAGTAACTGTTTCAAACAAACAAACAAATACCTTATGATTCTCGGATTGTCTGACTTGGGAAGAGGAATCTCCTTTCAGGGACACCGAGGACACCGAGTACATACTGAGTACTGAGATACATGCTCACCATACTACGTAGTACTACTCCGTGCCAAGGCTCATGGCATGCAGCGAGGAGTTGTCAAGTCCGAGATAGTGGGACTACAGAGGACATAAGGCAGCCAAACGAGATAAGCATAAATGCCATAGCATAATTAAATATACTGTATCATGACTAATCCGTTTTCCGCATAACACTGGATCCTATACTTTAGCTACTTGTGTGCAAGCGCAAGTTCCAAATATAGCCAGCCACATCCCCCAGCCACATCCCCCAGCCCCCTGTCCATCTCACCGCCTATCTCTCACCACGTCATGTGAAAAATGCACGTGAGCCAGCTCACCTCCCCGAAGCCTGTTCTCGCGGGGAGTACCTCTTCTTTCTTCCTGCATATTATCAGTGGACCTCATCTTTCCAGCTCCTAATTTTGGAGTCACACAAATCGTACATACCACAAGCTCTACCTGATCCTCTATACTCGGTGAGGACAAGTCTAGTTTCATCGTTAAGCCCTGATATGGTCACCATGGTACGTTTATTACTCCCCGATAGCTCTCTGTTTGTATTTGACTAGCTACCTGAGTATTGACTTTTTTTTTCGCCTGGGAATACATGCTGATCGTTGACCATCTTAGTTCGGCCGACTCACCCATTACGCTTTTGACGCTGTCCTCTGTAGGTTCTCCTTTGCTCATTGTTATCTACGGTCAACAGATACTAACCATCACAGTCTCTGCCTTTTTGGCAGGTGTGAAGCGTTCGACTGGTCTTACGTAACTACACCCTTCCTACGCTTGTTTTTCCTGTTCCTGTAGCCTGTCGATATGAAACAATGACCATGGTTTACGACTTTTCAAACGATTGCTGGAACCTCGGCTAACTCTGTCACCCCGCGCCCCCTCGAGGGAACTGCGTGGGGATCTTCACAGCCCCAGTCTCGACTCCGACAAAATCACCGATAACAAGGACTTCAAGAAATGGATCGATAGTTATCTCGGTGTTGGAGAGTGGGTGATGGATCAGTCCGTTGCCGTCCTGGGTTCCACCAGCTATTTCGAGCGCAGGCGGTGATTTATCTACTCCGGATTATCCGGATAAATCGGGGCGACGCTTCGGGTGGATTCACTTGATACCGGAGGTGCGCTCTGTGTTTTCCCTAATTCAGCTTGGGACATCATGTCGAGAGGGTGCGTGCCTTGTAAAAACAAATATCAAGAGAGCCGTCGTGACTGAAATTTGGGCGTCCTGCATAGCGGCTTGAATTACGATTGATGATTACCTTGTCCTTCATATGGTCCGGTATGGGGGACCGTGGCGTTAGGAACTCTCACCTTGACTGTATATCTTGGTTTCAGTATGGCATTATGTTCGCTTTACATGGGTCCCCATTCCACTCTCCCGAGTATACTCGCTTGTACATAAGGTTACCGGCCGCGGTAGTTCAAGCTGCCCTGTCTCGTCGCGCTGTCCGGGGAATGATTATGCCTTTTTCCCCCAACCTTCCGGGTGTGTGTATACTTAGTCTACAGACTCTGACAGCTTTCATACAGCTTGTGCGAGTCTAGCAGGCGATACTGAGTAACAATATAGTGTCGCAGGGGGGTGGATTGGGGTCGCCAGTATAGGGATCCTTGGATTCCTGGGTCCAATCACGGTTCTTCTAATTTACCATCCCTGGTTGGTCTCCCGTGCACGGAATCCACTATGATTCGAAGCCGCATTAATCAACTAGATGTTCACTCAAGACATCAGGATTGGCCTAATACGTGTTCATCGAGGGGTGTTCGACGCGCCAACCATGGTTTTGTCATCTAGACAGTGTGTACACAGCCGCCATACATATATTTGAATCATTAACTCTCAAGGAGGGGAGCAAGCAGTAGGCACGAATCGTTACGTCGTAAGAATAATCACACATCCGCTCATATCCGAATAAGTTCGTCTATGTCGAGGCGGCGGAAATACGAGATATGCCCCATAGTCTCCCAATAGTGAGCTATACAATCAGGTGATATGAGAATAAGTTGTGAGGCGATGAAAGTATCTAAGTATTGAGTCAGAACACGAAACAACAGGAATGCGATTCGTTTCAGCTTACCGTCTCTAAACCCGAGACCCGCTACATGTCCTCGACTACGCACAATCCTCGCCCCTCGGAAAAGCGATTCATCTGCGACACGGACAAAACCCTTAGGTCCGATGTCATCCGAAATGAATGAGAGCTCGCCTCGAGGGACATTGGGGTCTCCAGTTAGTTTGATAGCCTCGAGGCTACCTTTCTGGATAATGCCATCATGAAGGAACTCAGACTCGCCCTCGTCAGGCGTACCGTTAAGCCCATCTTCGCTATCACGTTGCAAGAAAAGCAGGAATTCACATCCGTGGGCGGAGTAATCTCCAATCCATATACCCTGATAGGGCTTTTGCCTGGTAGACGTATATAGGTGCGGATCAAGTGTCGCGTAGGTCGATAAGGTCTCGCTTCGGCCGGCAGCAAACATCGGCATACCCAGACGAAAATGCGCCCATCTTCTAATCCGAAACGCATCTTCTGACATTATTTCCAGAAGTCCAGGATTACGCTCCCATTCCGAACCATGCGTTTCGGGGCTCCGATATACGCGATTTCGACTAGGTACAATGGGCGGCGGCCATTGCTTATATGGGTCGGGGTCTGGAGGAGGTCCCTTGGGGCAAAACGATAAGGAATTAAAGACCTGCTGTGATTCCAACGGCAAGGGCATGCGGATCTCTCCGCGCAGATAATGCCGTTCACCATCATGATTTCTCAGGAGTAATATAGGACTGTCTAGCCAAAGGCTAGGTTTCGGGTGAAAGGTTTGAATAATAACCTCTGGATTCCATTCCCAAATCTGGAACTTGTGCGAGGGTGAACGCCGTTCTGCAATAACCCGATACGCTTCGATAACGCCTCGACGGTGATCGTAACGGGCCAGGATTAGATTGCCCGTGTGCTCAGTATCTGAAAACCAGATCTTTTTCTGGGGGATGAACCAGCAAGGATGGTACGCAATATAGAGACTGCGAAAGGAGCCAAATGGTCCCGAATCGTGAATTTTCTCTGGTAAGTAGGAGTTGACCACGTTGGCCCACAGCAGATCGTTAGCCGTGTGCTCGGCCAAGCAGCGACAGGTGGCCGACAGACGAGCGAGGTCTTGTGCCGAAAGATACGATAGAACGAAATGTAAAAGCTCGGTCGGAAGCTGTAACAACGGCGATTCTGTGTCCTGGGCTGTATTGGTGCTCATCCGCATCTCGGGAAAGACTTCATCGTCGTCGACCTCTTGTACTGTGGGTGTGTGGCTCATCTTCTCCAGGGCCAGGCTAGTACTAGATTTCAAATCCATGAAGGGGAAACGGCCATGGGGAAGCCTTTCAGATGGAGGAACAAGAAAGTTTGTAAAGAACAAAGTCAAGCACTAGAAGTTGCTGATTATGAAAGGCCAGACAGCTATCAAGGGCGGTTATGTTGACAGGAGGAATGGAGTACTCGTAGGGGGAAGTATGAAAGATAAGGTAAAGGATCGACATGAATCCGGAGTTCAGTTACTTTGCTGGATTATTACTCTAAATTCTTTAGGGCGGGCGGACGGATGACATCACTGGGGAACAGCATGACATGAGGGGAAAATAAAAATAAAATACTTACATTAAAATTACATACTCCCGGAGTACACAGTAGAGCTGAGAGAGGGTTTATCTTATCTCCCGCCTGGACCATTGAAATCTACCTATGGAAATCAACAATGCTTGAGCTTTCCTCAACATAGTACTGGTAGGTACTAGTATAGTAATAAACCATAAATAGAATTTAGGAGTTCAATGAACAACAGGTGTAACCATATCCATTAGAATACCTGGCAGGAATGTCAACCTCAGGCAGAGTTCGGTCACCTGATGCCAGGATTGTTTACGTCTTCCCAATCGGGAAATGAAAATGGATCCAACGCGTATGGATGTGCGGAAGGCACGAATGAGTTCCTTCCTTACTTGGGACTCGCAGTAATTGAAAGCATCGATTGTTTGTTATTGATTCACATCTCCGGGGACACCAACACCAGCACCATCCCGATAAATTTCCGCCATCAAAGCATAGGCTAACCAAGCATTATCTATATAAATTGTTCCAATTCCCTGATATACATACATACACACATACACACAACAAAATAGCCTATTAAGCAAGGACCACCATGAACACCAGACAAACGCGGAGAAAAAGAAGCATCAACTCGGTCTCTAATTCAGAGCCCCGCACTTCCACTTCATACAGGAACCCTCGTGTGTCTGGGGGAATTAGTACTGGAGTCTCATCTTGCGAAACACCCCGCCAATCAACAAAAAGAGTTCGTTTCTCAGATCCGGGTCCACGGCTAGAAGGGAACTGCCTTGGATGCTCTACAGGCCTTACCCCAGCAATGGTTCGCACATCGTTCGAAGAACCCGATGATTCCACAGATGGCATTGATTGCACCCCAAGCCGCCGGTTGCGGCGGCGCTCAACCCCACTTCCGCAATCTCGTCGTTCGCTGGGTTCTGTGTTGCCTATTGATAGTTCCAAATCAAAGACAGTGGTGCAGTTTACGCCTTTACGGCAAATTTTGGACTCCCGGACTCAGCGGAGAATCCGGCGACTGGGCCTGAGTAATGAGATTAATCAACTTGAACGAGAGAAGCGGGAGTCTGCGCATTACCAAAAGTCCCTGCAAGCTCTGCTGCAAGAAAGAGATACATTGAAGCAGGAGCTCGAGTTGGTAAAACGGAACAGTGGCACTCCAGAACACCATTCACGCAGTAAGGAAATCCTGGGGCTATCCCCTCAGTCTAACCTAGAGCATTTGGAGTCCTCGAACAGCCAGCTGAGGCAAGAGATCTCGCCCTCCTCCGCTGCAAACGCCGAGGATCAATCGGATGACGCCGGTACTGAAGGTGACACAATCATCATTGACAGCGGGTTTGAGGGAGACACGGTTCTCATGTCCGATTCTCCAATTATGCGTGGCATACAGCTTCCTCGACCATCTCCAGATGATTTCACCCATCTGGTCCCCGCAGACCCCAATACAGATGCGTCAGCTCAAACGTCTCTGTCTGGCCATGACCAAGACGCTGAGCTCCTTGCTTTGTCGCTTGACTTAGAAGCTGCTAGGAAGGAGAAACGGGATTTTTTCAACGCATGGCGCACGAGGCTTGTTTCCTTCCCGGGAACTACAACTGAACCTTACCTCCAGCGGTCTTCTCCCCCGCCAGATTTCTTCGATCAAATTTTGCCTACACTAACAGGAGCTCTTACCAGCGCTTCAGACGCTATCGGCGCATTGGACGCTGTCAAACAGGAGCTTTCTAGTCTAGGGTTCCCCGGTAGCAGCATGGACGAGATCATTTCGGAAATGCGTAGTCGCTTCCGATCAGCACGCTTACAGCTGGAGCGTGCAGTCCCTGGGGAAACGCCCAGCTCAAGCTTAGATAATGGGAATACAACCCTCAGCGCACTTGTGAGGAGGGTCGAGCTGCTCGTCAAAAGCTTGAGTGAAGAACGCACTCGACATGGAGGATCTCTTGGGCGAGAACGGGCATTGCGCGGCCAATTCGATACCCTGTTGACCCGCTATGAAACCGCATCAAGGAAAATACGCGATCTTGAAGAATCTATTGCATCTTCCGCAGGCGATATGCTTCACACGAGAATGCGGATGCAGGAGCTTGAGCGTGAAGGGAAAGAGCAAGCCCTAGGGATTGAGAGATTAAATGAAGCTCTTAGCAAATACCGTGTAGAGGTCAAGAGCTTTGAGAAACTCGTGACGGAACTCGAACAGGACAAGGTCGTCTCTACCAAACGACACGAGGAGCAGATGTTGCAACAGGAAAAGAGAGTAGCAGATGAAGGAAGCGCCCGTCGTGTAGCCGAGTCGACTGTTGCAGAGCGAGAGGCACGTATTCAAGAGTTGGAAGGGATTGTTGAGTTGAATAAAATTTGCGTGTGCGATTTGACTGCTAAGATTGAATCACTAGAAAAGGAACTCAAGCAAACGGTTGACAGCTCCGAACAGCAGGCAGTCGAGCAACTCCAAGATCACCAACAGGAGGTCGGGAGGATGAACGTCCACATCGCCGAGCTGACCACATATCTGGACACCGCCAAATCGGAAGTGGACAAGCTTCATGAGAGCAACGCTGGCTTAGAGGAACAGCTGCGCCTTGAAATGCAGGCCAGGGACGATTTGCTAGAGAAATGGGCTGCAGACCAAGCACGGTCTTTCGCCTACATGAAGGAAACCGTCAAGACAGAGCGACGCAAAGCAAAGGTGCGCACTGCCAATTGGGAACTTAAGTCGGATGAGCTACAGTCGGATGGCACGAACATCGGGAGCGAGCCCATTACCCCTGTTAGCGTGGCGCGATTCGTTGACGTTGAGGTCGGTCGAGGCAAGGAACGACGGCGGCTTGACAGTG
Source organism: Aspergillus pseudotamarii (assembly GCF_009193445.1). Taxonomy (NCBI): domain Eukaryota; kingdom Fungi; phylum Ascomycota; class Eurotiomycetes; order Eurotiales; family Aspergillaceae; genus Aspergillus; species Aspergillus pseudotamarii. The sequence goes on along the minus strand of NW_022475050.1, from coordinate 237,395 downwards.
GTATCGGGATCCTGACAGAAGACGAGCTTTTTGAGGGCGTGGGTATCGACACTGATACTTTACCTTCTGATCCTGCCGATCTCTAGCTAACGTTCTATTTTGTGTGAACCATTTCGTTACTCTCAATTGTTTCCATTTGTAGCATATCTACGCTGCGGCGTTATCTATGTCTAGGATTTACTTTGTATGATAAATACTCGCAATATCTGCTTGAACAGACTTGAATCACGGTTGGTTCCCAACTGTAAAACCTTTATCCCGGTAATCAATGAGAAGGGTTGATTATGATAGTCCATAGGCTGTCCAGTCGCATGGCTCGAAGAGACTACATCGGCTTCTCGATAAATTGCAGATGACGTTGTCTTGTTGCTAAATTGTGTACTAGTAGGCTCACAAGGACCGCATGAAACGGGGGATTTGCCATCAACAACAAGAAGCTCATTCTTATGCATCGCACTCGAAATGGCTTGGACCAGTTGTCGGAGTGATTGGCCCCTGTCACCTGAGAAATGCGCTCTTTTATTCTAAGGGAGGATGCCTAGACTATGTATGTATACATTACATAGTATGGAATAGGCTGTTGAGATTAGGGCTTCTAAGATACATAAGGCTCTCGGCAACGGCTCTCGGAGCGATGACGTCGATGGGCGTCAGTCTTTCGATTAACCTTCGATATTCATTCTTTATAAACACTCTATACTACTCCGTACTATTGCAATTTAATTCGAAAGTACCGTGTGATTTGCTACTATAGATAAATTCACCCAAATTGTTCTTTCAACTCATTGAACATCAAAGAATCGGTATACCGAACTATACAACTCCAGACTCAGTTACAGAAACCAACCATAGAACCACGATAGAGACAGCATAATGCCAGAAAACGAGACCCCTAAATACCGTCTAAAAGTGACAGCCGGACCCAGCTACGATCCCTCCACACATCAACTCGTCCCAGTCAATGAAGACCAAACCCTCCGAATCGAAAATGAGCACGCAACCACGAGTCTCTGCGTCCGCATCCAAGATTACACAGGTAAAAAAAAAAAAAAAAAAAAAAAAAAAAGGAATCTCGATGATGATGATAA